>NC_046004.1:3717611-3795527 GCF_010909765.2 Amblyraja radiata | reverse complement strand
CATCATAATAATCATCATAATAATCATAAAAATCATAATAATAAAAAAAGATTAGTTTCAAGTAGGGGCTCATTTTCAAGCAAATCTGGTTGATCATCAATGAGTTATTGTCAGTTAATGTTGTTGGTATCGTGCACAGTTACGGACAGCGACACAATCTGTGATTCTCGACGTCTACCCGACGCCTGTGTATCACCGACAAGGATTATCGCTGTATTCAATGACCGACTCCATTATTATTAAAGTAAAGATCAGCTCGGTGTGTAATATAGTTACCAATGGCCACAATATAGTCACCGTTGATTTCTACCCGAGGACTCTCAAGCGATTCCATACTGCCTGTCCAATGCAAGGTTTGCGTCCAGTTAGTTGTATGATTTTACAACGTATCCCCTTCTCAGTTCATCCCGCATCCGACCGACCGAAATAGTGATACATTGTTCTCCAAAAAGCGTTAAAAATTCCCGTGAATTAATTGTTAGTCGCCGACAGTTCCGCTGCTCCCTATTGTACGTGAATGACACTTTTTTTCTGATATGCATTACCTGCATTAAGTATCTATGGGGTGACGTGCCCCTGACTGGTCATCTCGGCATTCTTTGTTCACTCCTATTCCCCATTGAAGCGTGTCTCCTATGTGTCCGGCAATTCTGCTCTCGCTCTCCAAGCCCCCACCCCAGGCATAATAGAAACCCCCTGGTCCATACGCCATCCATTGCATCCGATACACCATTCCCTTATTATTACCATTCTCCACACCTCCTCTCTCAGGTTCAACCTTTTATCCAGGTCTTGCAGCGGTTACAGAGGCCCCTTCTCTACCGCTCTAACTGGCACAGTCTGCACCTGCACCGCCAGCCGCATGCCTCCCTCCACCTGGCCCCTTTCCTCTCGGTCCACCCTTCAACCCGCTCCTTTTTCATGATTTCCCATACACCCTCCATCCGCACATCGCCCCTTGTCCGACGCTCGGAGTTCCCCTGCCCACTTCACCCGGCGGTCCAATGCCTGACTCCGCTACTTCGAATGGGGAATTTCATGACGCCACTCACGCGCCCAGGATGTTCCGCCCTAATGCTCCAACGTACCCCTCAAAGGGACTCTACTTCACGACTCCCTTCGCCATGCGCCTTATCGCCCGGATCCACAATCCGTTCTTCATTTCCACGTTGCAACCCTCCGCCGAGCGCCCTCTCCGGCCCATCCACCCTTCTTCTGCCCCTCTTCATCCACCCCAATTCCTCACTCTGTCCCCCCATCCCCGTAACACCGCTCTAGATTCCGCGTTGCTGTCCGTACCACCCCAGAACGTGCCCCATCCCATGCGATGGCCTGTTTCCGGTTAAGTATTTAGACAGGGGTGATTTCCGAGCTCGCCTCTACCAACACCATATAACCATATAACCATATAACAATTTACAGCACGGAAACAGGCCATCTCGACCATTCTAGTCCGTGCCGAACACGCATTCTCCCCTAGTCCCATATACCTGCGCTCAGACCATAACCCTCCATTCCTTTCCCGTCCATATAACTACCCGGCACCGACCATCATGCTCACATTTACCGGCCGTACAATGGGGTGTGAGAAGATCTCTCAGTCAAGTGGTTTCTGAACAGCGAGAGCGAGGTCATCGAATCCCAATTGCTATTCGTTCAGTAGAAGGACCTGAGCTGACACATGATTCAGATGTTTATCTACAACAGTTGAAAGTTTACTCCGCGATTATGCCCAGGCCTCGGCATTCTGTTCATGATGACATTCACCATGGCTTCTCCATGAGCAGTCACGGTTCTCCCGGCAGTGACCGTTCAATCGCGTGTGTCACCCCTCCCCCGCCAGTGACGCACCCCATCCCAGAAGTGACGGTCCCTCTTCTCCACTGACGCCCCCTTCCCCCGCCCCCCCCGCCAGTGACCCACCTTCGCCAGTGATCCCCGCCCAACCCTCCAGTGAATGGGAATCACACATTTTGAAGTGGGAAGGAACAATTCCCGGATTCACGGGCTTCCACCGGACCAAAGATAAGGAGTGAGAGGACACGCCACCCGGGACCCGACTCACCGTGAGCAGCCCCCCCTCCCCACAGCGGCCCAGAGACGCAAGGTTCCCGGAGCAACGGGAAGAGCAACACGCAGCCCAGCATTAGGCTGTGGGCCGAGGAGCTTTATTCTACTGTGACCTAACTCACAGACATATATGAATTTTTCACATATTGTGCAAAAATATTATATAAATCACCCCTGAAACTCGTCAAGAACAAAACTTACACATTTTTTATTAAATTAGAGAAAACCCGGAAAAGTGTCGGTTATTTTTAGTCCAATCAAAACACGTTTATCATTAAGTTATATGCCAGTTGGCCAATCACGCGTTTTGTTTCAGGCTAGATTGGCAGGGAACACAAAACATGGCTAAGATGACTCCACTGATGTCTGTTTTACTGGAGATTCCGATCAAGGTTCTTTCTTGTTCTGTGGAATACATGTCGTGGAAACATGCAGCAGGGTAATTGATTTTAGTGAGAAAAGCATTAAGAAGTCTGAAGAATGTGCAGCTAAGTGGATAGAAGAAGAATAAAGTCTTAACACCAAGGTCCCTGCTGAGGTGCTGCAATACAAAGTAGTGAAACCAGTGAAACTTTGTGAATCAACGATCGGAAAGGTAAGATCTAAAGTCGGAATTTAGGAAAATTAATCTGTATGGACTAAATAATTTATTTGCACCCTTTATAATGAGAGTTGGGAGGCTGTACATTCACTCATTAATTCGTATACTTATGCATTCATTCACTCACTCATCCATTCACTCATTCACTCACTCATTCACTCATTCATTCACACATTCATTCACTCACTCATTCACTCATTCATTCACTCACTCATTCACTCATTCATTCACTCATTTGTGAACCGGAGGAGGCGCTGTCCTGAACGGCTGCCTGTCCTGCAGCTGTCCGTTTTTTCCCCTTCTTTTTTATTATTTTTAGTTTGTTAAGTGTACAGTCAGGGGGTCTAAATCTTTTGTGTGTGGGGGTGGTGGGGGGGAAGGGGGAAACTGCTTTTCTAAGTCCCTACCTGGTCGAAGGTGTTGCCTTCCTCCGAGCAGCGTCTTCGACCTGTCCTTGCGGCCTACCAGCGGGTCCTGGAGCGACGTTTCCCTGAGGGGACCTGGCCAGAACATCGGCTTTGGTGGCGGCGCAGAACATCGGCTTTGGCGGCAGTGCAGCGCTGGAGCGCTATTGCGGAGCGGGCGATACCTTTCCTGGGTCGCCGCGCTGGAACTCCAGTATGCTTGGTACCGCCGAGGAAAACATCGTGGAGCCGCGGTTCTGCGGAGCTGCCAGCTGCGACGTTGAACTTGCATCTCGCCGAGATCACCAGTGTGCGGAGCTCCGTCCGGCGCGGTCTGTTGGCTTGGAAGCCGCAGGCTCCGGTGGGAAGGCGGCCGTTCCTGGCACCCCAAGCCGCTGGGGGTTCTCCCGACGCCGGAGTACCATCACCCGGCGAGAACATCGGGCGCCGTGGCGGCGACTGTGGAGGCCTCAATAGGCCCGACTATGGGTGGACAAGAGGATGGGGACTGGACTTTGTGCCTTCCCCCACAGTGGGAATCACTGTGGGGGATGTTTTGGTGTTGAATTTCTTTATGAATGCTGTGTTGTATTTTTATTAGTGTGCTGCAAGGACATCAGAATTTCTCCTGAATAAGGGGATTAATAAAGTTTATCTATCTATCATTAATTCACTCACATTCACGCACTCATTCACTCATTCACCCATTCATTCACTCATTCATTCACTCATTCACTCACTCCTTCATTCACTCATTCATTCTTTCATGAAGTTGAGGGCCGAAATTATGTGTATCCATTAGTAGGTAAATTAAACATGTTCACTAATGCCAGCTTGTTGTCGTGAAATAAGTCTTTAACATCTATTCTCGGAGCTGCCTGCGATCTCTTACCGAGTAAAAGTGCTCCGATCGCGGGGCATTTGTACTTAATATAGTGAATCCGCGGTATCAATTAAGAAGCGGCTGATTCGCGAACGCGGAGCCGCGAAGTGTGTTTGGATATTCTCCGCGGGCGGAGGGAGGCTGTCTGTAACGCCGTCCGTAGCGGCCGTTTCCAACCCCGACCACGGGAGAAAAACGGTCGAATATTCATTGCACTTTATAGGCTGCCATTTGAGTGAGAAATTGTCAGAAATGGCTGATGTTGATGTAGAATGAATTTGTCTATGTGAACTTGAACTTGAACTAATTTATCTATGGTGGTAACAGTGTTATTCTCATTAACATGAAGAAGAGGTTGAAATGTTATGCATTGAAGTTCATGCAGACTTAATGATTATGAGATGTTTTTTTCTAGCCTCTGCCTGACCCTCCAATTGAACTTGAACTAACATATCAATGGACTTATCGAAACATACCAAAATACTTGGAATCTGATGAAGAATATTCAGATGAAGATCAGATGTAATGTAAAAAATGAATTGTGGAAATAAATGATTATATAAAGTTGTATTTTAATTTCGATCGTTTCACTGTTATTTGGTCAAATTATTTAAACAATGAGTGCATTAATTTTGATAATGGCGTGCTGGTGAATGTCAGTGCAACAGTCCACCCACCCATCCACACATACATACATACACACATCCACACACACATCCATCCGCACACACACTTGCATGCATGCACACACTCATACACATACATGCACACATACACCGCACACCCACACACATCCATCGCCACGCTGACATACATGTACAGATCCATGCACACACATACATTAACACATACATCCACACATCCATCCATCCACACATACACACACTTACATCCACACACCCACAGATACACGTTTGACATGTATACACAGACACACACACACAATCTACAGACACTCAAACAATGCAACATTTTAGGGTTATTTTAGGTTAAAGGTAATAGTCCTCATTTGCAAAGGCACCACCTGCAAAGGGGGTCTCTAACATAAATATAGGGTAATTATAGCTTAAAATGTGTACTTATCGAGTAAACATAGAAACATAGAAAATAAGTGCAGGAGTAGGGTATTCGGCCCTTTCAGCCTGCACCGCCATTCAATATGATCATGGCTGATCATCCAACTCAGTATCCTGTACCTGCCCTATCTCCATACCCCCCGATCCCTTTAGCCACAAGGGCCACATCTAACTCCCTCTTAAATATAGCCAATGAACTGGTCTCAACTACCTTTTGTGGCAGAGAGTTCCTGAGATTCACCACTCTCTGTGTGAAAAATGTTTTTCTCATCTCGGTCCTAAAGGATTTCCCCTCAACCCTTAAACTGAGACCACTTATCCTGGACTTCCCCAACATCGGGACCAATCTTCCTGCATCTAGCCAGTCCAACCCCTTAATAATTGTGTAAGTTTCTATAAGATCCCCCCCCAATCTCCTAAATTCTAGCGAGTACAAGTCGAGTCTATCCAGTCTTTCTTCATATGAAAGTTCTGACATCCCAGGGATTAGTCTGGTGAACCTTCTATGCACTCCCTCTATGGCAATAATGTCCTTCCTCGGATTAGGAGACAAAAACTGTACGCAATACTCCAGGTGTGGTCTCACCAAGACCCTGTAAAACTGCAGTAGAACCTCCCTGCTCCTATACACAAATCCATTTGCTATGAATGCTAACACACCATTCGATTTCTTCACCACCTGCTGCACCTGCATGCCTACTTTCAATCACTGGTGTACCAAGACACCCAGGTCTCGTTGCATCTCCCCTTTTCCTAATCGGCCACCCTTTAGATAATAGTCTGCCATCCTCTTTTTGCCACCAAAGTGGATAACCTCACATTTATCCACATTATACTGCATCTTCCATGCATGTTCCCACTCATCCAGTCTATACAAGTTACCTTGCAGCCTCCTAGCAACCCCCTCACAGCTAACACTGCCTCCAGCTTATTGACATCCGCAAACTTTGAGATGTTGCATTCAATTCCCTCGTCCAAATCATGAATATAGATTGTAAATAGCTGGGGCCCCAGCACTGAGCCTTTCGGTACCCCACTAGTCACTGCCTGCAATTCTGAAAATGATCCGTTTACTCCTACTTTTTGCTTCCTGTTTGCCAGACAGTTCTCTATCCATATCTATACTGAACCCCCAATACCATGTGCTTTAGGTTTGTATACTAATCTCTTATGTGGGACCTTGTGCACTGGTTATCCCCTATCCACTCTACTAGTTACGTCTTCGAAAAATTCTTTAAGATTCGTCCGACATGATTTACCTTTCGTAAATCCATGCTGACTTTGTCCAATAATTTCACCACTTTCCAAATGTGCTGCTATCACATTTTAATAACTGACTCTAGCAGTTTCCTCACTACCGATGTTAGATTAACTGGTCTGTAATTCCCCGTTTTCCCCCTCCCTCTCTTTTTAAAACGTGGGATTACATTAGCTACCCTCCAATCCTCAGGAACTACTCCAGAATCTAATGAGTTTTGAAAAATTATCACTAATGCATCCACTATTTATGAGGCTACTTCCTTAAGTATTCTGGGATGCAGCCTATCTGGCCGAGGGGAGTTATCGACGTTTAAACCATTCAATTTACCTAACACCACTTCCCGGCTAACCTGGATTTCACTCAGTTCCTCCATCTCCATTAACTTGCAGTCCCCTGCTATTCCGGGAAATTATTTATGACTTCCTTAGTGAAGACGGGACCAGAGTTGTTATTCAATTGGTCCGCCATTTCGTTTTCCCCCATGATCAATTCATCTGTTTCTGACTGCAAGGGACCTACATTTGTTTTAACTAATATATTTCTCTTCACATATCTATAAAAACTTTCGCAGTCAGTTTTTATGTTCCCTGACAGTTTTCTTTCATAGTCAATTTTCCCTTTCCTAATTAAGCCCTTTGTCCTCCTCTGCTGGTCTCTGAATATCTCCCAGTCCTCCGGTAGGCTGCCTTTTCTGGCTAATTTGCACGCTTCATCTTTTGCTTTGATACTATCCCTGATTTGATTTCCCTTGTTATCCACGGATGCATTACCCTCCCTGATTTATTATTTTGCCATACTGGGATGGACAATTGTTGGAGTTCATCCAAGCAGTCTTTAAATGCCTTCCATTTCATATCCACCGTCAACCCTTTAAGAATTAATTGCCAGTCACGTCACATACACTCAAAGTTACCTTTCTTTAAGTTCAGAACCGTTGTTCCTGTATTAACAATGGCACTCTCCATCCTAATGAAGAACTCAACCATATTATGGTCAGTCTTTCCCAAGGGACACGCACAACAAGACTGCTAACCAACTCTTCCACATTACTCAATATTCAGGCTAGAATAGCCTGCTCTCTCGTTTGTCCCTAAAAACCAGAGCATTCGATTCTTGTTCAGGGTGTGACATTTAAATCCGAAATAAGACAGGTCTATTACAGGTCTGTCACCAAGCCTGGCACTGCTCCAGTCCCACTATGGCTGTGACCCCCCATTCTTCCCACTATGGCAGTCAGTGGGGTTCAGCAAACGGGGAAACCCAGAGGGTCTGTCCTGACCCTTTAATTAGGCAGGTGCATGAGCCCATAAAGCCTGGGATCTCTGTGGCAGTCTCATTCATGTTCCTATTAAAGCGAATCGAAGATGCCTTCCAGGTCTGTCCCCTAGCCTGGCACTGCCCCAGTCCCACTATGGCCGCGATCCCCCACTCTGCACACTGGCAGTCAGTGGGGTTCAGGAAAGAGAGGAACCCACAAGAACTGCCCTCACACATTTTTCAGGCTTGGTTCAGGAGCAGGACCTCTATAGCAGTTTCATCCAAAAAACACACTAACAATTATATTCATCATATTACTTTTATATAATATAATCACAATTAATTATATGTAATTACAGTCATATTTATCAGTAGGTATAATTATATATATATATATATATAGGTATAATAATATATAGTTTAAATGGACTGCAGCAGGCAGTTTACTGTTCTGGATGTCAGATGTGGGAGGTCATGGAGTCTGAGTGCTCTCCAGACGTCAAGGTATTGTCGTCAACGATCAACTGGACTCTGACAACCTACATTCATTTTCCAGACACAATTTATTTAATTTTGCGCAATGAGAACTGTACAGTTCCAGTTCCAGTTACTGCTCCGAAACTCCAATCAGAACAATCATCACTGCTTTCTGTATCATTTAGTTTTTGACCTGCAGCCTCCGCCAAGCAACGTTAGCAAAAAGGGTCCCTTAGTATCGTTTGCTGATCACGCTTGACACTTGGTATCTTCTCCAGCGTCATTAAATACATCTGCAAAGAAAGTATAATTAAATCGAAACATGTTTTGCTAAGAACGACCAAAATTGAAATCAGCATGACAAATCTTGCGTAAAACACTTTAAACTTCCGAAAATGAAACATTATTGTTAGTAAAATATATTTTGAGATTACGTTCCACTCACTTAAGATACCAATCCTAAATCCCCGAGTACAATTTCCTTCTGAAATTAGGGCATGTCACACCTGGACAGAGACAATTATGTTTCTAACACCGCGATTCCGCATAGCCTGTGCGGAATCAAGTCTCTCTCAAATCAATTTACTCTTCCTCTCAAGCAAAGCAAAATTATACAAATGTCTTGCTTTTTATTGAATCTAGGTACCTTACACCTGTTCTATACGACGCACTGGGAACGATTTACAAAGGCCAATTCACGTACAAACCAGCATGTCCGCGATGGGGAAGGTAATCGGAGCACCCAGAGAAAACCCACGTGGTCACAGGGAGCGTGTATAAATTCCGTAGAGACAGCATCTCTTGCTGTAATTTAACAACTCAAGGAAATTCATACTTTAAACCATTGAATGCCTTGCCCTTAACATATTACAAAGTGACCAAGACTAGAACACAATCATACAAACTTTGTGCAATCATTTAGACTTTAACAATTCGAAGACAAGAAATGCAGGAAATAATCAATTAAGTAAATGTTCAACATGTTTAAAGTGATACATTCCAAAATTCCCACAATTTACAAACCTCAAATTACTAATTCTGATTTTTTTTACGACTTGGATTTTAAAACAGTTTGATGCACGCTTTTGAAGGGGTGACCATATTTCATGTTCAGCCAGAGGGATAGATGGGGCAGATAGATATTGGGGCAGCTGTCGGGGGAGGGGAGGGGGGCGCTGTCGTGTATGGCTGCCCTGCCTTCATTTGTCTTTTCATCCTTTTTTTCTTCTTGTTTTGCTTAAGGTATCTTCTAGTCTTTTATGTGTGTGTGTGGGGGGGGGGTTGTTTTTCTCAGTCCCTACCTGGTCGGAGATGCGTCTTTCCTCCGAGGCGCATCTTCGCTCTCTCCTCGCGGCCTTCCAACTGGACTGAAGCGGCGTTTCCTGCCGGAGACCGGCCAGATCTTCTGCTTCGGCGGCGGTGCAGCTCTGAAGTACCAGCGCGGAGCGGGCGATGCCATACCAATGATTGCGGTGCGGTAAGCTCCGGAGTGCTGATTCCGCCGACTTCAATATCGCGGAGCTGTGGTTGCGGACCTTCCAGCTGCTGGCGGCGTTGACTTTACATCGCGGAGGGCTGAGATCATCCGCCGAGGTCGCCAGTGTGAATCTCCACGCAGCTCGGCCTGTGGCCATCGGGAGCCGAGGTCTCCAGTAGGAAGCGGCCGATTCGGAACTGCAAGCCGATGGAACTCTTCTTTCCGAAACCAGAGCTCCATCATCCGGCGAGAGGGCCTGAAACACCGTGCCTCCTCTGTGGCGACCAAGGAGTCCTCAAAAAGGTCCACGGGTGAACACAGAGGATTGGACTTTTACTGCCGTCCTGCACAGTATAACACGCTTATTCTGCCGTGGGGGGACGTTTCATGTTAAATTCTATAGTGTGTTGTATTTTTCATTTTATTTCTATGGGTGAACAGCACTTTGGTTCAACGCCAGTTGGTTTTAAAGTGCTATATAAATAAAATTTGGTTGATTTATTTGGGAACTTATTGGGTCAGTTCACTCAAAAAACTGTTATATGTCTGAAAATAAGTCAGTTGAACATAGTTACAAACCCAAGGTCACAACGAACAAGAACCAACAAAGAACTGTGAAAATCCCTGCATGACATGGAAGCATTTGATAATCCTACTCATCCCACACAGCGGCGTGTTCACTGTGTTCTGTGTAAAAGTTGTTAGTTGAATTCCATAGTTTTCGTTGTGTTTTGTAAGTTATTTTGTACAATTTGTTAGTTAGTTTGTACAATTTTGGTCGCCCAATTATAGGAAGGATGTCAACAAAATAGAGAGAGTACAGAGGAGATTTACTAGAATGTTGCCTGGGTTTCAACAACTAAGTTACAGAGATAGGTTGAATAAGTTAGGTCTTTATTCTCTGGAGCGCAGAAGGTTAAGGGGGGACTTGATAGAGGTCTTTAAAATGATGAGAGGGATAGACAGAGTTGATGTGATCAAGCTTTTCCCTTTGAGAATATGGAAGATTCAAACAAGAGGACATGACTTCAGAATTAAGGGACAGAAGTTTAGGGGTAACATGAGGGGGAACTTCTTTACTCAGAGAGTGGTAGCGGTGTGGAATGAGCTTCCAGTGGAAGTGGTGGCGGCAGGTTCGTTGGTATCATTTAAAAATAAATTGGATAGGCATATGGATGAGAAGGGAATGGAGGGTTATGGTATGAGTGCAGGCAGGTGGGACTAAGGGAAAAAAGTTGTTCGGCACGGACTTGTAGGGCCGAGATGGCCTGTTTCCGTGCTGTAATTGTTATATGGTTATATGGTTATATGGTTTATGACATGTTCGGTTTTTAGTTAAAGTGCAAACCCTTCAATGCTGCGTTCAGATACTACACAGTCTCGGTGCCCAAATAAAGAGCATTAAACACTACCTATTAATCATAACTAATGAATACTACAATATTATAATTTCTCTCGAGATTGTAAACTCCACAATGTATTTTCATATCAGTGAGCATCCTCTTAGGGAGTCTGCGACATATTAGTTACAATCACATTAATTCACACTCAAACATAACATGTTCTATCTTACCCACATCGGTTGAATGTTCAAGTATTGGACCAGGTACCAGTGGGCTGGGACCCACGAAGAACATAGTTTCCTATATTCTTCGTGGGGCCCATCCCACTGGTATCTAGTCGAATACTTGAACCTTCGACTCACCATTGATGGTGGGGGGGATGGGGTGAGGGGGGGGGGTCCACATTGCCCGCTGCAATTGCTATTACCTTTTCCGGCGCCCCAATTACCCCAGATATATCTCTCAGCGACTAACGTGATGGCGTACTTCAACTACTCTACATATAACGAAATATGTGTTGTACTGTTCCTCAAATATGAGCTGCCGCGGATTCGGGACACAATTTAGTTCTCTCGCATAATGAAGCCGAAGGTTAACCATCTCGTGGAATCTCCAAAGAACTGTCGCCGTCAAGCAATTGGACTCTGACAATCTGCATTTATTTTCCAGACACGCTTTATTTACTTGTGCACAATGAGAGGAGCAAATTCCCAGTTAATGTACTACTCTGAAATTCCAATCAAAACGGTCAACTTTTTATACCGATTTTTGACGCTAGAAATTGCGAGATTTTTTTTCCAATAACAATACGTTCTCACAGCAATAATATATAAATGCAATTATACTAATATAAGTAAACCTACAATTTACTTAATTATTTATTTAATTTTCAATATCAAGAACCTTGTAGTGTACGTCAAGGAATACCCATCCCAAAACATTGGGGAACGTCAATGAATACCTATCAGGAAAATTAATTTGCGTCTATCAATGCTTAAAGGTTGTTGTGGTGTACAGCTATTTTACCCTTTGTCAGACTGCAGCTTCCGCATTGTGCTGCACAGCTACCTTAACCTTGTGCTGGAAAGCTATCGTAACCTTTGTTATACTGCAGCTTCAACAGCATGAAAATGATATATTTTCCAGCAACAAGAAATACTTCAATTATGAGTCCCGCAGAGAATGGAAGGGAGCTGTGGGGCGCCCTCCATACATAATTTTGCAAACACAGGGCGGATTTACTATCAACTGACCACATGCGAAGTTATCCTTTTGAGGGAGAAAAGAGGAAAAATGGCAAGCAATAATTTCAGCGCGCAATTATCACAATGTACTTGCAGCAGACCGGCTCCCATTGCGGCTGAAATGTCATGCGAGGAAAGTTCGATTCAATTGGAAATTTAGAGGAAAGGGAGGAGACCGCAGAGAAAGGCATTTTCACCATGTGCGGACGCGGTGTCGAAGTACGATATGCCGAAGCGAAGAAGTGGAAGCCAAATAACCGAAGGGAAATGACACCGAACAGCCAATTAACCAAACAGAAACGACGCCGAAATGCCAAATAACCGAATGCGTACGATTCCGAAAACCATCTAACCGAAAGGGCGGGACACCGAAAAGCCAAAAAACCAGACTGATTCTTGGGATGTCAGGACTGTCTTATGAAGAAAGACTGGATAGACTTGGTTTATACTCTCTAGAATTTAGGAGATTGAGAGGGGATCTTATAGAAACGTACAAAATTCTTAAGGGGTTGGACAGGCTAGATGCAGGAAGATTGCTCCCGATGTTGGGGAAGTCCAGGACAAGGGGTCACAGCTTAAGGATAAGGGGGAAATCCTTTAAAACCGAGATGAGAAGAACTTTTTTCACGCAGAGAGTGGTGAATCTCTGGAACTCTCTGCCACAGAGAGTAGTCGAGGCCAGTTCATTGGCTATATTTAAGAGGGAGTTAGATGTGGCCCTTGTGGCTAAGGGGATCAGAGGGTATGGAGAGAGGATACTGAGTTGGATGATCAGCCATGATCATATTGAATGGCGGTGCAGGCTCGAAGGGCCGAATGGCCTACTCCTGCACCTAATTTCTATGTTTCTATGTTTCTATGAAAGGGCACGTCGCTGAAAAGTTGACTAACCGCACGCAACGACGAAAAGCCAAATAACGGACATGACGTCGCCGGGGGGCGGAACTTGTCAGCGATTGGTCCTGACTCCCGCGTCCATCACAGCACTGGCCCGAGGGTGGGGGTCATTTTTAATTTTCCTTCAGCGCTTTGTAACTTTCCTGATATAACGTAAAACCTCGTGTGATTGGAACTTTCGGTTGATTGAACAAAATAATCTACATTGGTTCCATAGATACTTACACCAACTGTACCAATTATATTTTGACTACCACCATACATACACTACCGTGCATCTTGGAGGCCAGTGGTCATTTATGTGTAAGTCTAGAAACCAGACAAAACATATATTACTTTTTTTTAAATAATATCCTACTCCCTGAGTCGATATGATATGTGATATGAGTAAGTGTGAATCGGCGTGAGTTAGTGTCAGCGTGCACGCCCAAGAGACGGGAAGTGTGCGCGCTGCGCTGCCTCTGGTCTTTATTCCCAGTAAGCAAAATTCTTCCAACTTCCGTGGACCTCCAGCCGAACCCAGCTCGTTATGCGCTCGGCGATTTCCTTAGTGTTGGAAAAGCGGGTCAGTTGTAGAGGAAACCTTTATCAAATGCACTGGGCGAAATTAAACACATTTAAATTTCCCACCCAGACCCAGCTTTCGTCTGATATAACAGACCGCATCAGCTTTCTTCTGCTTTCCAATAGGAAATGCACTCAGAGTGATTGGGGAAATTGTAAAATCAATATGCCGTATCAAGAATGCCAACAATTTGCACGGGTTTGTGACTGACGGTGCCGGGTACAAAGGCAATGAGGTTGTGTTGAACTCAAGGCTGGTATATTGGACATTGCTCTGTACAGCGCGAAAGCAAAGGAGAGAGTGCAAACAAGATTGACTAGAACGGTGTAGGGAGGAACTGCGTATCATGGTTTACACCGAATGTCGTCGCAAATTGCTGGATTAACTCAGCGGGACATGCAGCATCTCTGGAGATAAGGAATTGGTGACGTTTCGGGTCGAGACCCTTCAGACTGAACATGACTCTCGTCGGTGACAATACTTGCGATTGTTTGAAGAAGGGTCTCTACCCGAAACGTCACACATTCCTTCTATCCAGAGATGATGCCTGTCCCCGGACACACGGGGACGAAAACACGGCAACGTCCCCAATAGCTGCAGCAGAGTTGGGGACAGTCTGGTCCCACCGCCCACCCAGAGTCACTGACCGCGATGCCCCGCCATCGGCCACACACCAAGGTGATTCTCCACCCACCCCCGACCCCCGGACCCCGACCCACACACGGGGAGATTCACTCCCGTCACCCACACCGGGTGATTCCCGTCTCTTGGGCGTGCACGCTAACACTAATTAACGCCGATTCACGCATACTCATATCACTCAACCGGCTTAGGGAACTCAGATATTAATTTACATTTATTATTTTTCGTCTTGTTTCTCGATTCACACCCAAAGGTCCACTGGCCTTCAAGACGCACGGTAGTGTATGTATTGTGGTAGTCAAAATATAATTGTTACAGTTGTTGTAAATATCTATAGAACCAACTTGGATTATTAATTTGTTAAATCAAACGAAATTTCCAATCTCACGGGGTTTTATTCATATTCAGGAAAGTCCAAATGCGGCGAAGGAAAATAAAAACTGAACCCGGCCTCCCGCCTCCCCCCGGCAAGTGATATGATGGACGATGGGGTCTGGACGAATCGCTGACAAGACTCGCCCGCCGGCGATGTCATGTCCGTTATTTGGCTTTTCCGCGACGGGTCTATTCGGTTAGTTGGCTTTAAGGCGAAGTGAACTTCGGTTATTGGGCTGTTCGGCGTACAGCACTTTCGGTTAGCTGGCTTTTCGCCGATGTGCCATTCGGTTATATGGCTTTTAAGCAATACGCCCTTCCGATTATTTTGCTTTTCGACGTTGCATCCGTTCGGTTATTTGGCTTTTCGGCGTTCCGCCCTTTCGGTTATTTGATTATTCAGCGTCGTATGCTTTCGGTTGTTTGGCTTTTCGGCGTCGTTTACGTTCGGTTATTGTCTTCCAGTTCTTCGCTTTGGCATCTCATCATTCGCCGCCACGTCCGGGTACGATATAAAGGGTAGCTGTTTCCATTAAATTAATTATAATGGTGCAACGAAACTACCTAAATCAGAAACAAATTTGCGTTACAATTTGCCGTTTCCATATTGCCTTTCCAATTTCAGCTTTCTCACTTTTGCTTCCATCTTGAAGTTTGAATAAGTTTGATTAAGTTTATTGGCCAAGTATGTTCACACACAACGAATTTGCCTCGGTGCTCCGCTCGCAAGTGACAACATGACACACGGTGACAATTAATAATGACACATAAAACATTAAACATTTATAATAAAGCATTATAGAATAAACATGTAAATTAAATAAAATACCAGAGCAAAAGGAGGCTACATACAATAGCTTATTGAGTCGAGCTACTACTTGTGAGGAAAAAACAATTTTAATGTCTGGCTGTGGCAGTTTTGACAGTCCGGAGTCGCCTTCCAGAGGGAAATGATTCAACGAGTTTGGAGCCAGAATGAGAGGGTTCAGAGATGATCTTATCCGCTAGCTTCCTTGCCCTTCCCGTGTACAGTTTGTCAATGGAGGGATGGTTGCTACCCAGTCTCATATGTTGCTTCCTGTTTATCAGCTGGTGATCCACCGACAGAGGGGTTCAGGCACAGTCAACTTGGATAGTTTGGAGTGTAGCAGCTCTGGCTTGAATGCAGAGCTAAAATCAATGAACAAAATCCTCGCATAGGTCCCATGGCGTTCCAGATGCTGGAGGATGCAGTGCAGGCACATGTTGACTGCGTCATCCACAGATCTATTGACCCAGTATGCAATCTGCGGTGGGTCCAGCAGAGGATTAGTGATAGTTTTTACCTTGGCCAGCACGTCTTTCAAGGGTCTTCATGACTACAGAGGTCAGTGTGACAGGTCTGTGGTCATTAAGACCAGTAACCAATGTCTAGCATGGCCTCCGCAAGCAGCTTGGGGCCTGGGCCCGAGCCTACATTCCAAGCCAGACGTCCAAGATCCAGCGGCATGTACGTGCACAGCTCCAGGATTTTGTTGTCCATCAACACCGTTTCGAGCACATTCATGTCGACCTGGTGGGCCCTCTAGCGATGTCCCAAGGGTGCTACACACCTGCTCACGATTGTGGACCGTTTCACGAGGTGGCCCGAGGCCGTTCCGCTTCCTGAGCTCTCCGCCGCGACGTGCTCGGGCCCTCGAGGCACACTAGGTAGCACGTTTAGGTGTTCCTGCTGACATCACTACCAACCGTGGTGCTTAGTTCACCTCTACCCTTTGGTCGGCCATGGCTCAGCTGTACGCCGCGCAGAAGCATCATACGAATGCGTACCATCCTCATGCCAACGGTTTGGTGGAGCGCTTCCACCTGCATCTGAAGTCCGGTTGAAAGCGCGGCTCCCGGTCCCAGATTTGGTGGACCAGTTGGCATGGGTGTTGCTGGGGATCCGCACGGCTACTTTGGCGGATTTAAACATTTCTTCTGCGGAACTGGTGTCCGTCTCCCCGCGGAAGTTTCTTGGTGAGCCGCAGGTGCCCAGTTTTTCTGTGCTGGCGCACCTTCTGGACAAAGTGAGTGGACTATCTCCGGTTCCGACCTCTCGCCACGGTGTTGTTCCTGATTACGTTCCGCCTGCGCTCAAGGACTGTCTTTTGATAGTCGCCCTCAGGGACTCGCACCGGACTCCGCAGCAGCGGCCTTATGAGGGGCCTTTTCGGTTGTTGCGGCCCGGTGTCACGACTTGTTTTCGATGTCGGGGGTCGTGAGGAGATGGTTTCGGTGGCCCACCTCAAGCCCGCCTATCTGAATGTCGACAGCCCGGTGGTGGTGGCCCAACCCCGGCGTCGAGGTCCTCCGCTGGCCGTCCGGCATTCGCCGGTTGCAACTTTTGTGCCTGTTTCACCTGTTGCACCTGTTCCACCTGTTATGCCAGGTCTCCCTCTCTCCACTCGGTTTGGCCACTTGATTCGGAGTCTCGCTCGTTTCCCTTTCTCTGCTTCTGGGGAGGAAGGGATCGTGTATGTGTGAGTGGGGGTGGGGGGGGGGGGAGGGGGGCTGTAGCGGTACTTAGTGGTGTAGTGGATCAGTCAAAAACCTCGTCATTGGTCGGCACGGTATCGTGACCGCGAGGGATCGTCGCGGGCTTTTAGCCAGTTATTCAGCGTTCCTCCCGGCGACGGCTGAACTTGATTAGCAAATCCAAGTTAGAATGCGATAAACAGTACTCGAGTCGACTAATAAATGATTGACGTATTGGACCGCCCCCACGAGTACTACTAATTAACGAGTAGCGCTCTATCGCAGCAAAATCAGAGCGATGATCTCATGATTACTATCTAGTTTGGGATACTCTGGAAATAACTTTGTTTCTCCGTTGGATTTTGAGGCGCAGTGGAGGTGCAGGCTGGAACTGATATCTCGCAAGATATTTTCAAGATCAGGCAGCCACATTCTATAAATTAGGGTGATCTCGGGGTTTGAACGACACTTCGGACTGAACTGTATGGGCGCACCGAAAGCTCAACCACGTTTTCATAAAGGGAATCACTTATCTATGCAACTGTTGAATTGGATGGTGTTCAGCAGAGATCATTTATTGCGTTGGTTTGCATTTAATTTCTGATGTCTGACTTTTTTTATAAACCATTAGAATCATTTTGAATAGTTTGCTGATATCGATATCGGGTGACTCCAGCAGAGCTGGACAGGAAGGAAATCTCCAACAGCAGGATATGATGGCGGGGTTTTTCATGATATTCTACACTCTCGTTGCAGCCATTGGGATCTCTGGTAAGTACTTCTTGCAACATATTATTTACGGGGAATTGGCGATTTCAGATTGGTGAAATAAACTTATTTTACTTTCCTCACTATTAATTTGTTGTTGACGGTCCATTCATTGTCAACAGCCTCTCAGTTCGCTGGTGACGTTGCTTCATATTTCCGGCATTAACCACTTAATCGGTGCTATGCAAATGAGAAAATATATATTCCCATTCTGGTTGTGCGGAAGCATCGAGGATATGGATGTCCACGAGGCGTTTATGCGGATTTTTGTTTTTCAAACCCGCTTCGATTGTCTGTTGCAATTTATCACGGTGTCTCTTTTATTTTCTTTCTCTCAATTTGATTTGTTTGCAATCATCATTCGCAGCCGAGGAAAGGGTGGACTCTCGAAATGCATCACCTGCTATCTCGTGTCAATGTCTGTGGCGGATCTAATAGTTGTGATCATCGAAGTCCTGATGTACCAAATGATGAAGGCATACGATATTTACTGGCTTATTCATCAACCTTCTTTATACAACCTGATCGTGGTTCTTAGAAAAGCTCCGTTCTGTCTTGTCCACTATACCTTCTGCAAGGTGGTTTTAGATTGTTCTGTGTGGCTTACGGTCGCTTTTACCTTCGATCGGTTTGTGGTCATTTGCTGGGCTAAGTTTAAGAAAAAATACTGCACCCAAAAATTACGGGATTAATTATTGGCACAATCTGCGTTACGTTCTGTTTAAAGTACATACCGTTTTATTTCCTGTGCACGAGGGCATCACATAATTATTACAGTTATTGGAAGTGTGACGCTAAACCCGCTTTTCCTTTGTCAGAAGAGGTCTAGGGTCTTTATTGGGTGGACATTCTGTTGTACCCGCTGCTTCATTTCTTCCTCATTTTGACCCTAAATTCATTGACTGCCAGTCAGATCCTGGCGGCGAGCAGACTTCGCCGAGCGCTTAAGGGACAGATACATGACAGCAAGCAGCTAGATCCTGAGATGGAGACCCGGCGACAATCCATCATTCTCCTCTTCACCGTGTCTGCCCGTTTCCTTCTCTGCTGGGCGACAACCACGCTGGTCTTCATTCTCATGCGATGTCTCTACGCAGACCTGGACACGTCTATCCGGCTTCATCATGCAAAGCGATTTGAGTATGCCGTTCAGCTTCTGAGTTGCTGCGCAAACACCTTTATTTACGGAGTGACTCAGATCAAATTTAGAGTGCAACTGAAGATTGCGATCAGCTTCCCCGTTACTCCGCTTGTTGAAATGTTGAGGCACTGTATATCGAAAGGTTAAATGGTCCAATAACATTCTTCTATTCTGACAAAGCAGATTAGTTCCGCATCTTATCTGAACACGACCTCGGTCAACTAAGTGCACGCTAATCTGATATTAAATCTAATCGAGGTTACAGTCTGAGTCTGAAGAAGGGTTTCGGCCCGAAACGTCGCCTATTTCCTTCGCTCCATAGATGCTGCTGCACCCGCTGAGTTTCCCCAGCAATTTTGTGTACCTACAGTCTGAGTCATTTCGATTCATTAATTTCCAATATAGAATGTTAAGATGGTGTTCCGACACATTGAAACTTGCGTTATATTTTTTTTTGGTTTTTGTATGTTGTTTCACACTTTCTTTTTATTCTCTTATTCTGTTCGAAATAAAGAATATAACAATAATAATAATAATAATAATAATAATAATAATAATAATAATAATAATAATAATAATAATAATAATAATAATAATAATAATAACAATAACAATAACAATAACAACAACAACAATAATAATAATAATAATAATAATAATAATAATAATAATAATAATAATAATAATAATAATCATCATAATAATAATCATAAAAATCATAATAATAAAAAAAGATTAGTTTCAAGTAGGGGCTCATTTTCAAGCAAATCTGGTTGATCATCAATGAGTTATTGTCAGTTAATGTTGTTGGTATCGTGCACAGTTACGGACAGCGACACAATCTGTGATTCTCGACGTCTACCCGACGCCTGTGTATCACCGACAAGGATTATCGCTGTATTCAATGACCGACTCCATTATTTAGTAAAGTAAAGATCAGCGCGGTGTGTAATATAGTTACCAATGGCCACAATATAGTCACCGTTGATTTCTACCCGAGGACTGTCAAGCGATTCCATACTGCCTGTCCAATGCAAGGTTTGCGTCCAGTTAGTTGTATGATTTTACAACGTATCCCCTTCTCAGTTCATCCCGCATCCGACCGACCGAAATAGTGATACATTGTTCTCCAAAAAGCGTTAAAAATTCCCGTGAATTAATTGTTAGTCGCCGACAGTTCCGCTGCTCCCTATTGTACGTGAATGACACTTTTTTTCTGATATGCATTACCTGCATTAAGTATCTATGGGGTGACGTGCCCCTGACTGGTCATCTCGGCATTCTTTGTTCACTCCTATTCCCCATTGAAGCGTGTCTCCTATGTGTCCGGCAATTCTGCTCTCGCTCTCCAAGCCCCCACCCCAGGCATAATAGAAACCCCCTGGTCCATACGCCATCCATTGCATCCGATACACCATTCCCTTATTATTACCATTCTCCACACCTCCTCTCTCAGGTTCAACCTTTTATCCAGGTCTTGCAGCGGTTACAGAGGCCCCTTCTCTACCGCTCTAACTGGCACAGTCTGCACCTGCACCGCCAGCCGCATGCCTCCCTCCACCTGGCCCCTTTCCTCTCGGTCCACCCTTCAACCCGCTCCTTTTTCATGATTTCCCACACACCCTCCATCCGCACATCGCCCCTTGTCCGACGCTCGGAGTTCCCCTGCCCACTTCACCCGGCGGTCCAATGCCTGACTCCGCTACTTCGAATGGGGAATTTCATGACGCCACTCACGCGCCCAGGATGTTCCGCCCTAATGCTCCAACGTACCCCTCAAAGGGACTCTACTTCACGACTCCCTTCGCCATGCGCCTTATCGCCCGGATCCACAATCCGTTCTTCATTTCCACGTTGCAACCCTCCGCCGAGCGCCCTCTCCGGCCCATCCACCCTTCTTCTGCCCCTCTTCATCCACCCCAATTCCTCACTCTGTCCCCCCATCCCCGTAACACCGCTCTAGATTCCGCGTTGCTGTCCGTACTACCCCAGAACGTGCCCCATCCCATGCGATGGCCTGTTTCCGGTTAAGTATTTAGACAGGGGTGATTTCCGAGCTCGCCTCTACCAACACCATATAACCATATAACCATATAACAATTTACAGCACGGAAACAGGCCATCTCGACCCTTCTAGTCCGTGCCGAACACGCATTCTCCCCTAGTCCCATATACCTGCGCTCAGACCATAACCCTCCATTCCTTTCCCGTCCATATAACTACCCGGCACCGACCATCATGCTCACATTTACCGGCCGTACAATGGGGTGTGAGAAGATCTCTCAGTCAAGTGGTTTCTGAACAGCGAGAGCGAGGTCATCGAATCCCAATTGCTATTCGTTCAGTAGAAGGACCTGAGCTGACACATGATTCAGATGTTTATCTACAACAGTTGAAAGTTTACTCCGCGATTATGCCCAGGCCTCGGCATTCTGTTCATGATGACATTCACCATGGCTTCTCCATGAGCAGTCACGGTTCTCCCGGCAGTGACCGTTCAATCGCGTGTGTCACCCCTCCCCCGCCAGTGACGCACCCCATCCCAGAAGTGACGGTCCCTCTTCTCCACTGACGCCCCCTTCCCCCGCCCCCCCGCCAGTGACCCACCTTCGCCAGTGATCCCCGCCCAACCCTCCAGTGAATGGGAATCACACATTTTGAAGTGGGAAGGAACAATTCCCGGATTCACGGGCTTCCACCGGACCAAAGATAAGGAGTGAGAGGACACGCCACCCGGGACCCGACTCACCGTGAGCAGCCCCCCTCCCCACAGCGGCCCAGAGACGCAAGGTTCCCGGAGCAACGGGAAGAGCAACACGCAGCCCAGCATTAGGCTGTGGGCCGAGGAGCTTTATTCTACTGTGACCTAA
Organism: Amblyraja radiata; assembly: GCF_010909765.2. NCBI lineage: Eukaryota > Metazoa > Chordata > Chondrichthyes > Rajiformes > Rajidae > Amblyraja > Amblyraja radiata. The sequence goes on along the minus strand of NC_046004.1, from coordinate 3,773,680 downwards.
CTCACAGACATATATGAATTTTTCACATATTGTGCAAAAATATTATATAAATCACCCCTGAAACTCGTCAAGAACAAAACTTACACATTTTTATTAAATTAGAGAAAACCCGGAAACGTGTCGGTTATTTTTAGTCAAATCAAAACACGTTTATCATTAAGTTATATGCCAGTTGGCCAATCACGCGTTTTGTTTCAGGCTAGATTGGCAGGGAACACAAAACATGGCTAAGATGACTCCACTGATGTCTGTTTTACTGGAGATTCCGATCAAGGTTCTTTCTTGTTCTGTGGAATACATGTCGTGGAAACATGCAGCAGGGTAATTGATTTTAGTGAGAAAAGCATTAAGAAGTCTGAAGAATGTGCAGCTAAGTGGATAGAAGAAGAATAAAGTCTTAACACCAAGGTCCCTGCTGAGGTGCTGCAATACAAAGTAGTGAAACCAGTGAAACTTTGTGAATCAACGATCGGAAAGGTAAGATCTAAAGTCTGAATTTAGGAAAATTAATCTGTATGGACTAAATAATTTATTTGCACCCTTTATAATGAGAGTTGGGAGGCTGTACATTCACTCATTAATTCGTATACTTATGCATTCATTCACTCACTCATTCATTCACTCATTCACTCACTCATTCACTCATTCATTCACACATTCATTCACTCACTCATTCACTCATTCATTCACTCACTCATTCACTCATTCATTCACTCATTTGTGAACCGGAGGAGGCGCTGTCCTGAACGGCTGCCTGTCCTGCAGCTGTCCGTTTTTTCCCCTTCTTTTTTATTATTTTTAGTTTGTTAAGTGTACAGTCAGGGGGTCTAAATCTTTTGTGTGTGGGGGTGGTGGGGGGGAAGGGGGAAACTGCTTTTCTAAGTCCCTACCTGGTCGAAGGGGTTGCCTTCCTCCGAGCAGCGTCTTCGACCTGTCCTTGCGGCCTACCAGCGGGTCCTGGAGCGACGTTTCCCTGAGGGGACCTGGCCAGAACATCGGCTTTGGTGGCGGCGCAGAACATCGGCTTTGGCGGCAGTGCAGCGCTGGAGCGCTATTGCGGAGCGGGCGATGCCTTTCCTGGGTCGCCGCGCTGGAACTCCAGTATGCTTGGTACCGCCGAGGAAAACATCGTGGAGCCGCGGTTCTGCGGAGCTGCCAGCTGCGACGTTGAACTTGCATCTCGCCGAGATCACCAGTGTGCGGAGCTCCGTCCGGCGCGGTCTGTTGGCTTGGAAGCCGCAGGCTCCGGTGGGAAGGCGGCCGTTCCTGGCACCCCAAGCCGCTGGGGGTTCTCCCGACGCCGGAGTACCATCACCCGGCGAGAACATCGGGCGCCGTGGCGGCGACTGTGGAGGCCTCAATAGGCCCGACTATGGGTGGACAAGAGGATGGGGACTGGACTTTGTGCCTTCCCCCACAGTGGGAATCACTGTGGGGGGATGTTTTGGTGTTGAATTTCTTTATGAATGCTGTGTTGTATTTTTATTAGTGTGCTGCAAGGACATCAGAATTTCTCCTGAATAAGGGGATTAATAAAGTTTATCTATCTATCATTAATTCACTCACATTCACGCACTCATTCACTCATTCACCCATTCATTCACTCATTCATTCACTCATTCACTCACTCCTTCATTCACTCATTCATTCTTTCATGAAGTTGAGGGCCGAAATTATGTGTATCCATTAGTAGGTAAATTAAACATGTTCACTAATGCCAGCTTGTTGTCGTGAAATAAGTCTTTAACATCTATTCTCGGAGCTGCCTGCGATCTCTTACCGAGTAAAAGTGCTCCGATCGCGGGGCATTTGTACTTAATATAGTGAATCCGCGGTATCAATTAAGAAGCGGCTGATTCGCGAACGCGGAGCCGCGAAGTGTGTTTGGATAATCTCCGCGGGCGGAGGGAGGCTGTCTGTAACGCCGTCCGTAGCGGCCGTTTCCAACCCCGACCACGGGAGAAAAACGGTCGAATATTCATTGCACTTTATAGGCTGCCATTTGACTGAGAAATTGTCAGAAATGGCTGATGTTGATGTAGAATGAATTTGTCTATGTGAACTTGAACTTGAACTAATTTATCTATGGTGGTAACAGTGTTATTCTCATTAACATGAAGAAGAGGTTGAAATGTTATGCATTGAAGTTCATGCAGACTTAATGATTATGAGATGTTTTTTTCTAGCCTCTGCCTGACCCTCCAATTGAACTTGAACTAACATATCAATGGACTTATCGAAACATACCAAAATACTTGGAATCTGATGAAGAATATTCAGATGAAGATCAGATGTAATGTAAAAAATGAATTGTGGAAATAAATGATTATATAAAGTTGTATTTTAATTTCGATCGTTTCACTGTTATTTGGTCAAATTATTTAAACAATGAGTGCATTAATTTTGATAATGGCGTGCTGGTGAATGTCAGTGCAACAGTCCACCCACCCATCCACACATACATACATACACACATCCACACACACATCCATCCGCACACACACTTGCATGCATGCACACACTCATACACATACATGCACACATACACCGCACACCCACACACATCCATCGCCACGCTGACATACATGTACAGATCCATGCACACACATACATTAACACATACATCCACACATCCATCCATCCACACATACACACACTTACACCCACACACCCACAGATACACGTTTGACATGTATACACAGACACACACACACAATCTACAGACACTCAAACAATGCAACATTTTAGGGTTATTTTAGGTTAAAGGTAATAGTCCTCATTTGCAAAGGCACCACCTGCAAAGGGGGTCTCTAACATAAATATAGGGTAATTATAGCTTAAAATGTGTACTTATCGAGTAAACATAGAAACATAGAAAATAAGTGCAGGAGTAGGGTATTCGGCCCTTTCAGCCTGCACCGCCATTCAATATGATCATGGCTGATCATCCAACTCAGTATCCTGTACCTGCCCTATCTCCATACCCCCCGATCCCTTTAGCCACAAGGGCCACATCTAACTCCCTCTTAAATATAGCCAATGAACTGGTCTCAACTACCTTTTGTGGCAGAGAGTTCCTGAGATTCACCACTCTCTGTGTGAAAAATGTTTTTCTCATCTCGGTCCTAAAGGATTTCCCCTCAACCCTTAAACTGAGACCACTTATCCTGGACTTCCCCAACATCGGGACCAATCTTCCTGCATCTAGCCAGTCCAACCCCTTAATAATTGTGTAAGTTTCTATAAGATCCCCCCCCAATCTCCTAAATTCTAGCGAGTACAAGTCGAGTCTATCCAGTCTTTCTTCATATGAAAGTTCTGACATCCCAGGGATTAGTCTGGTGAACCTTCTATGCACTCCCTCTATGGCAATAATGTCCTTCCTCGGATTAGGAGACAAAAACTGTACGCAATACTCCAGGTGTGGTCTCACCAAGACCCTGTAAAACTGCAGTAGAACCTCCCTGCTCCTATACACAAATCCATTTGCTATGAATGCTAACACACCATTCGATTTCTTCACCACCTGCTGCACCTGCATGCCTACTTTCAATCACTGGTGTACCAAGACACCCAGGTCTCGTTGCATCTCCCCTTTTCCTAATCGGCCACCCTTTAGATAATAGTCTGCCATCCTCTTTTTGCCACCAAAGTGGATAACCTCACATTTATCCACATTATACTGCATCTTCCATGCATGTTCCCACTCATCCAGTCTATACAAGTTACCTTGCAGCCTCCTAGCAACCCCCTCACAGCTAACACTGCCTCCAGCTTATTGACATCCGCAAACTTTGAGATGTTGCATTCAATTCCCTCGTCCAAATCATGAATATAGATTGTAAATAGCTGGGGCCCCAGCACTGAGCCTTTCGGTACCCCACTAGTCACTGCCTGCAATTCTGAAAATGATCCGTTTACTCCTACTTTTTGCTTCCTGTTTGCCAGACAGTTCTCTATCCATATCTATACTGAACCCCCAATACCATGTGCTTTAGGTTTGTATACTAATCTCTTATGTGGGACCTTGTGCACTGGTTATCCCCTATCCACTCTACTAGTTACGTCTTCGAAAAATTCTATAAGATTCGTCCGACATGATTTACCTTTCGTAAATCCATGCTGACTTTGTCCAATAATTTCACCACTTTCCAAATGTGCTGCTATCACATTTTAATAACTGACTCTAGCAGTTTCCTCACTACCGATGTTAGATTAACTGGTCTGTAATTCCCCGTTTTCCCCCCTCCCTCTCTTTTTAAAACGTGGGGTTACATTAGCTACCCTCCAATCCTCAGGAACTACTCCAGAATCTAATGAGTTTTGAAAAATTATCACTAATGCATCCACTATTTATGAGGCTACTTCCTTAAGTATTCTGGGATGCAGCCTATCTGGCCGAGGGGAGTTATCGACGTTTAAACCATTCAATTTACCTAACACCACTTCCCGGCTAACCTGGATTTCACTCAGTTCCTCCATCTCCATTAACTTGCAGTCCCCTGCTATTCCGGGAAATTATTTATGACTTCCTTAGTGAAGACGGGACCAGAGTTGTTATTCAATTGGTCCGCCATTTCGTTTTCCCCCATGATCAATTCGTCTGTTTCTGACTGCAAGGGACCTACATTTGTTTTAACTAATATATTTCTCTTCACATATCTATAAAAACTTTCGCAGTCAGTTTTTATGTTCCCTGACAGTTTTCTTTCATAGTCAATTTTCCCTTTCCTAATTAAGCCCTTTGTCCTCCTCTGCTGGTCTCTGAATATCTCCCAGTCCTCCGGTAGGCTGCCTTTTCTGGCTAATTTGCACGCTTCATCTTTTGCTTTGATACTATCCCTGATTTGATTTCCCTTGTTATCCACGGATGCATTACCCTCCCTGATTTATTATTTTGCCATACTGGGATGGACAATTGTTGGAGTTCATCCAAGCAGTCTTTAAATGCCTTCCATTTCATATCCACCGTCAACCCTTTAAGAATTAATTGCCAGTCACGTCACATACACTCAAAGTTACCTTTCTTTAAGTTCAGAACCGTTGTTTCTGTATTAACAATGGCACTCTCCATCCTAATGAAGAACTCAACCATATTATGGTCAGTCTTTCCCAAGGGACACGCACAACAAGACTGCTAACCAACTCTTCCACATTACTCAATATTCAGGCTAGAATAGCCTGCTCTCTCGTTTGTCCCTAAAAACCAGAGCATTCGATTCTTGTTCAGGGTGTGACATTTAAATCCGAAATAAGACAGGTCTATTACAGGTCTGTCACCAAGCCTGGCACTGCTCCAGTCCCACTATGGCTGTGACCCCCCATTCTTCCCACTATGGCAGTCAGTGGGGTTCAGCAAACGGGGAAACCCAGAGGGTCTGTCCTGACCCTTTAATTAGGCAGGTGCATGAGCCCATAAAGCCTGGGATCTCTGTGGCAGTCTCATTCATGTTCCTATTAAAGCGAATCGAAGATGCCTTCCAGGTCTGTCCCCTAGCCTGGCACTGCCCCAGTCCCACTATGGCCGCGACCCCCCACTCTGCACACTGGCAGTCAGTGGGGTTCAGGAAAGAGAGGAACCCACAAGAACTGCCCTCACACATTTTTCAGGCTTGGTTCAGGAGCAGGACCTCTATAGCAGTTTCATCCAAAAAACACACTAACAATTATATTCATCATATTACTTTTATATAATATAATCACAATTAATTATATGTAATTACAGTCATATTTATCAGTAGGTATAATTATATATATATATATAGGTATAATAATATATAGTTTAAATGGACTGCAGCAGGCAGTTTACTGTTCTGGATGTCAGATGTGGGAGGTCATGGAGTCTGAGTGCTCTCCAGACGTCCACATCTGCGCCAGGTGCGTCGAGATGGGGCTCCTAAGGGACCGCGTTAGGAACCTGGAGCAGCAACTCGATGACCTCTGTCTGCTCAGGGAGAGCGAGGAGGTCATAGAAAGGAGTTACAGGGAGGTGGTCACTCCAAGACCACGGGAGACAGAAAACTGGGTCACAGTTAGGAAGGGCAATGGGCAGAGGCAGGGACTGGTGAGTACCCCGGTGGCTGTACACCTTGAAAATAAGTACTCGTGTTTGAGTAAGGGTGGGGGAGACAGCCTACCTGGGGGCAGCGACAGCGGCCGGGCCTCTGGCACAAAGACCGGTCCTGTTGCTCAGAAGGGTAAGGAAAAGAAGAGGAGGGCAATTGTAATAGGGGACATTATAGTCAGGGGGTCGGATAGGCGATTCTGTGGACGCAGACAGGAGTCCCGGATGGTAGTTTGCCTCCCTGGTGCCAGGGTCAGGGATGTGTCTGAACGTGTCCAAGAAATCCTGAAATGGGAGGGAGAGGAGCCTGAGGTTGTGGTGCATATAGGTACCAACGATATAGGTAAAAAAAGAGAAGAGGTCGTGAAAGAAGAATTTAGGGAGTTAGGTAGAGAGTTAAGGAGAAGGACTGGAAAGGTAACAATCTCAGGATTACTGCCTGTGCCACGCGACAGTGAGAGTAGGAATGGAGCGAGGTGGAGGATAAATGCGTGGATGAGAGACTGGTGCAGTGGGTATGGATTCAAGTTTCTGGATCATTGGGACCTCTTTTGGGGAAGGTGCGACCTGTACAGAAAGGACGGGTTGCACTTGAACTCAAGGGGGACCAATATCCTGGCGGGGAGATTTGCAAAGGCTACTGGGGAGACTTTAAACTAGTATGGTTGGGGGAGGGACTCAAATTGGGAAAGCTAGCAGTCAGTGTGTGAAGCAGGGGGCAGAGAATGGTAGCACTCTGACCCAAAATGTAGGGGAGAGAGAAGAAAAAGAAAATAATCAGAGAATAAGAGAGGGTGGGTTTCTTAAATGTGTATATTTTAATGCTAGGAGCATTGTAAGAAAAGTGGATGAACTTAGAGCCTGGATTGACACCTGGAAGTATGATGTTGTTGCGATCAGTGAAACATGGTTGCAGGAGGGCTGTGATTGTAAACTAAATATTCCAGGATTTCATTGCTTCAGGTGTGATAGAATTGGAGGGGCAAGAGGTGGAGGTGTTGCATTGCTTATCAGGGAAGTTATTACAGCAGTGCTTTGGCAGGATAGATTAGAGGGCTCGTCTAGGGAGGCTATTTGGGTGGAACTGAGAAATGGGAAAGGGGTAGCAACACTTATAGGGGTGTATTATAGACCGCCAAATGGGGAGCGAGAATTGGAAGAGCAAATATGTAAGGAGATTGCAGATATTAGTAGTAAGCACAAGGTAGTGATTGTGGGAGATTTCAATTTTCCACACATAGACTGGGAAACACATTGTGTAAATGGGCTGGATGGGTTGGAGTTTGTAAAATGTGTGCAGGATAGTTTTTTGCAACAATACATAGAAGTACCTACTAGAGAAGGGGCGGTACTGGACCTCCTGTTAGGAAATGAGATGGGTCAGGTGGCAGAGGTATGCGTTGGGGAACAGTTCGGGTCCAGTGATCACAATACCATTAGTTTCAATATAATTATGGAGAGGGACAAAACTGGACCTAGGGTTGAAATTTTTGATTGGAGAAAGGCTAACTTTGAGGAGATGCGAAAGGATTTAAAAGGAGTAAATTGGGACAGTTTGTTTTATGGGAAAGATGTGGAAGAGAAATGGAGTACATTTAAAGGTGAAATTTTAAGAGTACAGAATCTTTATGTCCCTGTTCGGTTGAAAGGAAATCGTAAAAATTGTAAAGAGCCATGGTTTTCAAGGGAAATTGGACACTTGGTTCGGAAAAAGAGGGAGATCTACAATAGTTATAGGCAGCATGGAGTAAATGAGGTGCTTGAGGAGTATAAAGAATGTAAAAAGAATCTTAAGAAAGAAATTAGAAAAGCTAAAAGAAGATATGAGGTTGCTTTGGCAAGTAAGGTAAAAGTAAATCCGAAGGGTTTCTACCGCTATATTAATAGCAAAAGGATAACGAGGGATAAAATTGGTCCATTAGAGAGTCAGAGTGGCCAACTATCTGCAGAGCCAAAAGAGATGGGGGAGATATTGAACAGTTTCTTTTCTTCGGTATTCACCAAGGAGAAGGATATTGAATTATGTGAGGTAAGGGAAACAAGTAGAGTAGCTATGGAAACTATGAGGATCAAAGAAGAGGAAGTACTGACACTTTTGAGAAATATAAAAGTGGATAAGTCTCCAGGTCCGGACAGGATATTCCCTAGGACATTGAGGGAAGTTAGTGTAGAAATAGCAGGGGCTATGGCAGAAATATTTCAAATGTCATTAGAAACGGGAATAGTGCCGGAGGATTGGCGTACTGCGCATGTTGTTCCATTGTTTAAAAAGGGGTCTAAGAGTAAACCTAGCAATTATAGACCTGTTAGTTTGACGTCAGTGGTGGGCAAATTAATGGAAAGAATACTTAGAGATAATATATATAAGCATCTGGATAAACAGGGTCTGATTAGGAACAGTCAACATGGATTTGTGCCTGGAAGGTCATGTTTAACTAATCTTCTTGAATTTTTTGAAGATGTTACTCGGGAAATTGATGAGGGTAAAGCAGTGGATGTTGTGTATATGGACTTCAGTAAGGCCTTTGACAAGGTTCCTCATGGAAGGTTGGTTAAGAAGGTTCAATGGTTGGGTATTAATGGTGGAGTAGCAAGATGGATTCAACAGTGGCTGAATGGGAGATGCCAGAGAGTAATGGTGGATGGTTGTTTGTCAGGTTGGAGGCCAGTGACGAGTGGGGTGCCACAGGGATCTGTGTTGGGTCCACTGTTGTTTGTCATGTACATCAATGATCTGGACGATGGTGTGGTAAATTGGATTAGTAAGTATGCAGATGATACTAAGATAGGTGGGGTTGCGGGTAATGAAGTAGAGTTTCAAAGTCTACAGAGAGATTTATGCCAGTTGGAAGAGTGGGCTGAAAGATGGCAGACGGAGTTTAATGCTGATAAGTGTGAGGTGTTACATCTTGGCAGGACAATTCAAAATAGGACGTACATGGTAAATGGTAGGGAATTGAAGAATGTAGGTGAACAGAGGGATCTGGGAATAACTGTGCACAGTTCCATGAAAGTGGAATCTCATGTAGATAGGGTGGTAAAGAAAGCTTTTGGTGTGCTGGCCTTTATAAATCAGAGCATTGAGTATAGAAGTTGGGATGTTATGTTAAAATTGTACAAGGCATTGGTGAGGCCAATTCTGGAGTATGGTGTACAATTTTGGTCGCCTAATTATAGGAAGGATGTCAACAAAATAGAGAGAGTACAGAGGAGATTTACTAGAATGTTGCCTGGGTTTCAGCAACTAAGTTACAGAGAACGGTTGAACAAGTTAGGGCTTTATTCTTTGGAGCGCAGAAGGTTAAGGGGGGACTTGATAGAGGTTTTTAAAATGATGAGAGGGATAGACAGAGTTGACGTGGAAAAGCTTTTCCCACTGAGAGTAGGGAAGATTCAAACAATGGGACATGACTTGAGAATTAAGGGACTGAAGTTTAGGGGTAACATGAGGGGGAACTTCTTTACTCAGAGAGTGGTAGCTGTGTGGAATGAGCTTCCAGTGAAGGTGGTGGAGGCAGGTTCGTTTTTATCATTTAAAAATAAATTGGATAGTTATATGGATGGGAAAGGAATGGAGGGTTATGGTCTGAGCGCAGGTATATGGGACTAGGGGAGATTATGTGTTCGGCACGGACTAGAGGGGTCGAGATGGCCTGTTTCCGTGCTGTAATTGTTATATGGTTATATGGTTATATAAATAGGCTGCCCATGGTGTAATATGGGCATTGGACACTAGATGGCGCTTACTTCCCGATCTCATGTTCTAATTAGTTTAATTAATTAATGTGCAACTTTTGGCACTGACCAGTTATGACATCCTTCTCAATTATATGACATCTAAATCTGTGCAAATTTAATGTTGTTCAGAGCTGTGGGTCACGAAAATGGATTTCTAGACACATGTTTGATGCTCGGCCCACAGACTAAATGTTGGGCGAGTCCAGAACCAGGGGTCACAGTCTTAGAATTAAGAAGAGGTCATTTAAGACTGAGGTGAGAAAAACCTTTTCACCCAGAGAGTTGTGAATTTGTGGAATTCCTTGCCACAGAGGGCAGTGGAGGCCAAATCACTAGATGGATTTAAGAGAGAGTTAGATTCGGTGGGCGGCGCGGCTCTCGTCAGCAGCGGCCTCTGCAGTCCGTCTGTGTTTTATAATTTGTTGTCTCGTTTTTATGTAGATTTTGTTATTTGTTTGGTTGGGGTATGTGTGTGGGGGGTGGGGGGGGGAGGGGGTAACTTTAAAATCATTCCCCTGCACGGGGGACCCGACCTTTTCTTTGTCCGGTCTCCGTTGTCGTTGGGGCTGCAACGTGGAGCGGCCTCCAACACGAACGACCTGGGGTTCCAGCTGCGGAGCTGCCGACTACTCACCGTCACGGGGCTGGCCGAGTCCGGAGCGGGTGGAGCTGTGGTGGAGCGCTGCTGTGACCCGACCTCCGGAGTTTCGGAGGCTGCAACTGCGGGTTTGGCGGACGGCGGCACCGGGAGCCCGCGGGTCCCTGCTGGGTGACGCTTTTCGGGGCTTCCGCAACGGCGACTTCACCCGCCCGAGTTGCGGGGTTGAAGAGCACCTGAGCGGGGCCTTACACCATCGTGCCGCGCGGCTTGGAATGGCCGCGGGACCTTGCGAGCGCACGCCGGGAGCTCTAACACCAAGACCCGGTACGCGACCTTGCATCACCCGGCGTGGCTTTAATGGCCGCGGGACAATCGCCATCGCCAGCCGGGGGCTTTGACTTTGACTCTGACTCTGACATCGGGGGGGAGAGTGCAGTGGAGAGATACGTTTTGTTTTGCCTTCCATCACAACGATGTGATGGATGTTTGTGTAAACTGTGTTGTGTCTCGGGTCTTTTTTGTTTTGTAATGTATGGCTGCAGAAACGACATTTCGTTTGGACCTCAAGGGGTCCAAATGACAATAAATTGAATTGTATTGTATTGTATTGTATAGAGCTCTATGGGCGAGTGGAATCAAGGGATATGGGGAGAAGGCAGGCACGGGTTATTGATTGGGGCCGATCAGCCATGATCACAATGAATTTCAGTGCTGGCACGAAGGTCCGAATGGCCTCCTCCTGCACCTATTTTCTATGTTTCTATGTTTCTAATGGTGGCCAGGCGGCATCGACAGGTTGCGCTAACTGTTCTGTGCTCACGCAAACTCTGGTCTCAGGCCTCAACCGGTCTATCTACGGAGAACCAAGTGACCTGCACTGATGTCGCTCAGTGAGTGGATGTATCCTCCCCTTGCTCAACTGCGCCTGGCTGCTTGATGTCTGACAAGAGAAAAACAATTAACAGCGTCTCCAGCGCCACTTGTCCCCCGCAGATATTCCAATCAGTATCGTACTGATATAAATTATGTTTAATATCCACCAGCGGCCTTCCATGCCGACATGTTCTCCGCTTACCTGCAGCATACAGTTTTTAAAAGCTATCTCATATTCGCCAGTGCATGTAGCATAAGTGATATCGGAGTCAAACACATGCCGCTAAATTGCCTTCCTTATTAGACAGCGCCCCAAATTATCCTTAACCCGTTACGATGGATTGAGTACTTCAATATCTGGCCTCAACGCGAACTCACGAGCCAGACAGCCCAAGATGTTGTCAGCATGTTCTCTTCAGATGCGTCTGTTTAATAACGTTGTAAGTGCAACCGAGAGAAAAGCAGCCTATGGAACATAATGATAAATATACCGTGAAATGCACCGAGTTCTCTGTGCGGGAGCACGTGCAATGGCGAAGGATGAGCAGAACTTGTAAAAGTTGATCGAAAATGTCGGATATGTGAGTGCAAAAGTGTGAAATTTGGCGTCTCGGCAGCGACCGCGGCTGTGAATCAGTTTATATTAATTGATGTTATAAGAGGGGGATAACTTCTAACATTTGATGTGGGTTAATCAAGTCCGGTTGGACACCGTTTAAATGTTTTCAGGGATGTAAAACGGTGTCGAATGACCGTTATCATATAGAATTGATGTTCATTTTCCAATGTTTTAAAGACTCTGCATCAGTTCCTGTGGGTAGGAGGAGAGCTAATGTTATTCCACTTTTCAAGAAAGGAGGGAGAGAGAAAGCAGGGAATCACTGAGCAGTTAGCCTGACATCAGTGGTGGGGGAGATGCTGGAGGCGATTATCAAAAATGTAATAACGGGGCATTTGGAAAGCATAAACAGTATCGGTCCAAGTCGGCATGCATTTGCGAAGGGAAAATCATGCTTGACACATCTTATAGAATTTTTTGAGGACGTAGCAAGTAAAATAGACAAGTGAGAGCCAGTGTATATAATGTACCTGGACATATACGGCTTTGATAAGGTCCCACAGGAGACAAGTTGGCAACATTACAGCACATGGTATTGGGGGTAGGGTATTGACTTGGATAGAAAATTGGTAGAGAGAAATAAATCAAAGAGTAGGTACCTTTCAGAATGTTAGGCAGTGAGTAGTTGGGAGCTGGGATAGCATATATTTATAATATACATTAATGATTTAGATGGAGGAAATAAAAGTAACATTTGCAGATGACACAAAACTGGGTGGATGTGTGAACTGTGAAGAGGATGCCATGAGGACGCTGGGTGATTTTGACAGGTTGGGTGAGTGGGCAGATGCATGGCAGTTGCAGTATTATGTGGGTAAATGTGAGGTTATCCACTTTGGTGGTAAGAACGGGAAGGGAGATTATTAGCTGTATGGTAGACACAAACTGCTGCAGTAATTCCGCGGGTCTAGCAGAACCTCTGGAGCTAGTGCATGGGTTGGACAGAAATAATGGGTCGAGACCCTGCTTCAGACTAATGGCAGGGGAGGGGCGGTACAAAGATAGAATATCGTCGGAGACAGTAAAACTAGTGAAATAACTGGACAGGGGAGGGTATGGAGCGAGAAGGCAACGGCTATCTGAAGTAAGATACGTCAATCTTCATACCGCTAGGGTGTAAAATACCCAAGCGAAATGTGAGGGGCTGTTCCTCCAATATTTGCTAGTCCTCACTCCGACAATGGAGGAGGCCCAGGACAGAAACGTTTGGGAATGGGAGGGGGAGTTGAAGTGCAGAGCCATCGGGAGATGAGGAAGTTAAGACGGACTGAGTGGAGATATTCAGCGAAACGACCGCCTAGCCTGTGGTTGGTCTCGCCGATGTAGAGACGTTGACACGTGGACCAGTAAATACAGTAGATAAGGTTGGAGGAGGTGCAAGTGAACATCTGCCTCTCGCGGAAAGTCCGTTTAAGTCATGGGATGGAATAGAGGGAGGGGATAAAGGTGTTGCATCTCCTGCGGTTGCAGCGGAAAGTAGCAGGGGAGGGTGTGGTTTGGCTGGGAAGGGAAGAGTCAACCAGGATGTTCCGGAGGGTACAGGTTCTGCGGAAAGCATAAAGATGTGGAGATGGGTAGATGTGGCCAGTAGTGCCATCCCAAGGACATGGCAGACCAATTGAATAACTACTTTGGTTTTGTCTTCACTAAGGAAGATATCAATAATCTGCCGGAAATAGCAGGGGACCGGTGGTCAAATGAGATGGGAAACTGAGTGCAATCCAGGTTAGCCGGGAAGTGGTGTTAGGTAAATTGAATGGATTAAAGGTCGATAAATCCCCAGGGCCAGATAACTTGCATCCCAGTGTACTTAAGGAAGTAGCCGCAGAAATAGTGGATACATTAGTGATAATTTTTCAAAACTCTTTAGATTCTGGAGTAGTTCCTGAGGACTTAATGTAGCTGAGGTAGCTAATGTAACCCCACTTTTTAAAAAGGGAGGGAGAGAGTAACGGGGAACTACAGACCATCGGTCCTGGGGAAACAGCTACAGTCAGTTATTAAAGATGGGATAGCAGCACATTTGGAAAGTGGTGAAATCATTGGACAAAGTCAGCATGGATTTATGAAGGGTGGATCATGTCTGACGAATCCCATATAATTTTTCGAGTATGTAACTAGTAGATAGCATAAGGGAGAAACAGTCAATGTGTTATATCTGGACTTTCAGAAGGCTTTCGACAAGGTCCCACATACGAAATTGGTATACAAACTTAAAGCACACGGTATTGCGGGTTCAGTATTGATGTGGATAGAGAAATGGCTTGCAGACAGGAAGCAAAGAGTGGGAGCAAACTGGTAATTTTCTGAATGGCAGGCATTGACTAGTGGGATACCGCAAGGCCCCGTGCTCGGACCCCAGCCATTTACTATATATATTAATGATCCGGATGAGGGAATTGAATGCAACATCTCCAAGTTTGCGGATGGCACGAAGCTGGGGTGCAGTGTTATCTGTGAAGAGGATGCTAAGAGGCTGCAAGGTAACTTTGATAGGTCGGTTGAGTGCAAATGCATGGCAGATGCAGTATAATGTGGATAAATGTGAGGTCATCCACTTTGATGGCAAAGCAGGAAAGTAGACTGTTATCTGCATGGTGGCAGATTAGGAAAAAGGGAGATGCAACGAGACCTGGGTGTCATGGTAGAACAGCCATTGAAAGTATGCATGCAGGTGCAGCAGGCAGTGAAGAAAGCGAATGGTGTATTAGCATTCATAGCAATAGGATTTGAGGATAAGAACAGAGCGGTTCTACTGCAGTTGTACAGGGTCTTGGTGAGACTACATTCGGAGTTTTGCGTACAGTTTTGGTCTCCTAATCTGTGGTAATACATTATTGCCATAGAGGGAGTACAGAGAAGAATCATCAGACTTATTCCTGGAATGGCAAGACTTTCTTATGAAGAAAGACTGGATAGACTCGGCTTGTACTCGCTAGAATTTAGAAGAATGATGGGGGATCTTATAGAAACTTACAAAATTCTTAAGCGGTTGGACAGGCTAGATGCAGGAAGATTATTCCCGATGTTAATAACGTCCAGAACAAGGGGTCACAGTTTAAGGATAAGGGGAAGTTCTTTAAGACCGAGATGCGAAAAAAAATGTACACAGAGAGCGGTGAATCTGTGGAATTATCTGCCATAGAAGGTAGTTGAGGCCTGTTCATTGACTATATTTAAGAGGGCGTTAGATGTGGCCCTTGTGGCTAAAGGTGGTATGGAGAGAAGGCAGGTACAGGATACTGAGTGGGATGATCAACCATGACCATATTGAATGGCGGTGCAGGCTCGAAGGGCCGAATGGCTTATTCCTGTACCTATGTTCTATGTTTCTAATTTTCAATTACCGGAAAAGTTGAGTAGAGGAACAAATAGTTCATTATGCATTTGGACAGGGCCCTGGTGAGACCACACCTGTAGTATTGTGTGCAGTTTTGGTCTACTAATTTGAGGACGTACATTCTTGCTATTGAGGGAGTGCAGTGAAGGTTCACGAGGTTAATCCCGGCATAGCGGGACAGTCATATGATGAAAGATTGGATCGACTGGCCTTATATTGACTGGAATTTAGAAGGAAGAGATGGAATCATATAGAAACATATAGAATTATTAAGGGCTTGGACAAGCTAGATACAGGCAACATGTTCCCAATGTTGGGGAAGATCAGAACCAGGGGCCAGAGTTTAAGAACATATGTTAGGCCATTTAGAACGGAGATGAGGAAAGTATTTTTCACACAGGGAGTTGTGAATTTGTTGCGGCGAATTCACTGGGTGCGTTCAAAAGAGACTTAGATAGAGGTCTTAGGCCTAGCGGAATCAAGTGGGAGAAGGCTGGAACAGCCTTCAGCCATGATCACATTGAATGTCGGTGCTGGCTCGAAGGGCCGAATGGCCTATTCCTCACATTATTGGATGTGTTTTTATGTATCTATGTTAAATATTGTCAGTAAAATATCGCTATGATTATGTTCGTTATCGGAGGATAATGTCATTGCCGTATCCCCAGTGTCACCCACTGATATCACTCACTGCAACGTCACTGTAGTACCCATCAAATGATCGTTAATTGTCCACATTACGACCAACGTAGTACCAAAGTAACGGTGACAAGCCATTAGAGGAAGCAGCTGATTAGGAGTCAGATCCCTGCTATTTTCTTCCTGGGTAAGGGGCCAGAATGAGGGCCAGGGCAGTTTAATGTTCCGGATGTCGGATGTGGGAGGTCATGGAGCCTGATAGCCTCTGTTGGGGGAGACATCCTACCTGGGTACCGACAGCGGCCGGGCCTCCGGCACAGAAACCTGCCCTGTTGCTCAGATGGGTAAGGAAAAGAAGAGGAGGGCAATAGTAATCGGGGACTTTATAGTCAGGGGGTCAGTTAGGCGATGCTGTGGCCGCAGACAGGAGACCCGGATGGTAGTTTGCCTCCCTGGTGCCACGGTCTGGGATGCTTACAAAACATACACAATTCTGAAGAGGTTGGACAGGCTAGATGCAGGAATATTGTTCCCTGTGTTGGGGAAGTCCAGAACGTGGGGTCACAGTTTAAGGATAAGGGGGAAATCTTTTAGGACCGAGATAAATAAAATAAAATTCGCACAGACAGTGGGGAATATCTGGAATTCTCCGCCACATAAGGTAGTTGAGTCCAGTTCATTGACTATAGGTAAGAAGGAGTTAGATGTGGCCCTTGTGGCTAATGGGATCGGGGGTATGGAGGGAAGGCAGGTACAGGATACTGAGTTGGATGATCAGTCATAATCATATTGAATGGCGGTACAGGCTCGAAGGACCGAATGACTTACGCCTGCACCTATTTGCTATGTTTCTATGTTTCTATGTTTCTATGTGTCTGAACGTGTCCAAGATATCCTGAGATGGGAAGAGGTCGTGCCTGAGATCGTGGTACATATAGGTACCAATGGCATAGGTAGAAAAAGCGAGAGCGGCTGAAAGGAGAATTTAGGGAGTTAGGAAGAGTGTTCAGGAGAAGGACCGCAAAGGTAACACTCTCAGGATTACTGCCTGTGCAACGCGACAGTGAGAGTAGGAATGGAGCGAGGTGGAAGATAAATGCATGGCTGAGGGAATGGTCCAGAGGGCAGGGATTCAAGTTTCTGGATCATTGGGACCTCTTTTTGGGAAGGTGTGACCTGTACAAAATGGACGGGGTTGCACTTGAACCCGAGGGGCACCAATACCCTAGCGGGGAGACATGCAAAGGCTACTGCGGAAACGTTCAACTAGAACAGGTGGCGGGAGGGACTCAAATAGAGAAAGCTAGTAGGCAATGTGTGAGACAGGAGGGAGAGAAGGGAAGCACTCAAACCAACATGTAGGGGTTAAAGGAGAAAAAGATAATAAACAGAGAATAAGAGGCGGTGGGTTTCTTAAGTATGTGAGCAGAGAGACAGAGGGGTAGTAAATTAAGGTAGAAGCAATAGGTAGAAAGGTGAAAAGTAAAAGTGGGAGGCAGACAAATCCAGGGCAAAAATCAAAAAGGGCCACTTTTCAACATAATTGTATAAGAGGTAAGATTGTTGTTAAACAAGCCTGAAGGCTTTGTGTCTCAATGCAAGTAGCATTTGTAATAAGGTGGATGAGTTGAATGTGCAGCTAGTTATTAATGAATATTATATTGTTGGGATCACGGAGTCATGGCTCCAGGGTGACCAATGATGGCTGCTGAACATCCTAGTTTTCTATACCAACACGTAGAGGAACCAACGAGAGAACAGGCTATTCTAGACTGGGTATTGAGTAATGAGGAAGGGTTAGTTAGCAGTCTTGTTGTGCCTGGCACCTTGGCAAAAGTGTCCATAATATGGTTGAGTTCTTCATTGGGATGGAGAGTTACATTGTTAATTCAGAAACAAGGGTTCTGACCTTAAAGAAAGGTAACTTTGACGGTATGAGATGTGAATTGGCCAAGATAGCCTGGCAATTGAATCTTAAAGGGTTAAGGGTGGTGTAGTGGCCATTTGGCCTTTTTTGCATGTCATTATGGATGGCATGTGCCTTTAAATTTTAGACTGCCCGTTGTAATGTGGGTGGGATATATAACGTGTTTTGGGCGTGTTTGCAGCTTAACTGCTTGCGCAGAAGTTTAGTTTTTAGATTCGTTTCGGAGAGACGATGGATAATCAATCCATTAAACTTTATTGTCATCTTGCAAGCAACAGTTGTGCAGTGCAAAATGAAAAGACGTTTTCCAGGGAATACTGGAGCATCGCACATGAAATTTAAAACCTTTCACACATAATAACACAAAAACAATCCAGTCCCTAATGGAACAGTATAAATAGTTAAAAGCAGGTAAAACAACAACGTTAAAATACAGTAAATCCAATCATAAAAATGTCCGGGGCTGCTGATTTGAGAAGCCAGTGCCAGTTATTAATGTGGCCAGTGCCAGTTATTAAAGTGGCCAGTGCCAGTTATTAAAGTGTCCGTGCCAAGCCGCAGAATCAGGTGACTATGAGTACAGAGTGACTGTTTACCAGCCTCACAGCCTGTGGCAGGAAGCTGTTTAGCAGTCTTGTCGTCTGGGCTTGATGCTGCGATATCTCTTGCCTGATGACAGGAGATCCAGGTGTGTGTGGAGGGAGTGCAGTTTGTCCTTAGGAATTCTCTGAGCTTTTTTCAGACAGCGGCTCTGGAAAAAGCACGAAGGTTAATCCTTCGACCATGTCATGGCATGTCATTGTTACGGAGACACGAGGAACGTTCTAATATCTGAAGTAATGTGCTGGAGTTCGAAGAAGATGGTCGTAACACATTTGAAATGGGAATAGTGCCGGAGGATTGGCGTCATGTTGTTCCATTGTTTAAAAAGGGGTCTAAGAGTAAACCTAGCAATTATAGACCTGTTAGTTTGAAGTCAGTGGTGGGCAAATTAATGGAAAGGATACTCAGAGATAATATATATAAGCATCTGGATAAACAGGGTCTGATTAGGAACAGTCGACATGGATTTGTGCTTGGAAGGTCATGTTGACTAATCTTCTTGAATTTTTTGAACAGGTTACTCGGGAAATTGATGAGGTAAAGTGGATGTTGTACATATGGACTTCAGTAAGGACTTTGACAAAGTTCCTCACGGAAGGTTGGTTAAGAAGGTTCAATTGTTGGGTATTAAAGGTGGAGTAGCAAGATGGATTCAACGGTGGCTGAATGCGATATGCCAGAGAGTAATGGTGGATGGCTGTTTGTCAGGTTGGCGGCCAGTGAAGAGTGGGGTGCCACAGGGATCTGTGTTGGATCCACTGTTGTTTGTCATGTACATCAATGATCTGGATGATGGTGTGGTAAATTGGATTAGTAAGTATGCAGATGATACTAAGATAGGCGGGGTTGCGGATAAAGTCCCCGATTACTATTGCCCTCCTCTTCTTTTCCTTACCCATCTGAGCAACAAGGCAGGTTTCTGTGCCGGAGGCCCGGCCGCTGTCGGTACCCAGGTAGGATGTCTCCCCCAACAGAGGCTATCAGGCTCCATGACCTCCCACATCCGACATCCGGAACATTAAACTGCCCTGGCCCTCATTCTGGCCCCTTACCCAGGAAGAAAATAGCAGGGATCTGACTCCTAATCAGCTGCTTCCTCTAATGGCTTGTCACCGTTACTTTGGGACTACGTTGGTCGTAATGTGGACAATTAACGATCATTTGATGGGTACTACAGTGACGTTGCAGTGAGTGATATCAGTGGGTGACACTGGGGATACGGCAATGACATTATCCTCCGATAACGAACATAATCATAGCGATATTTTACTGACAATATTTAACATAGATACATAAAAACACATCCAATAATGTGAGGAATAGGCCATTCGGCCCTTCGAGCCAGCACCGACATTCAATGTGATCATGGCTGAAGGCTGTTCCAGCCTTCTCCCACTTGATTCCGCTAGGCCTAAGACCTCTATCTAAGTCTCTTTTGAACGCACCCAGTGAATTCGCCGCAACAAATTCACAACTCCCTGTGTGAAAAATACTTTCCTCATCTCCGTTCTAGATGGCCTAACATATGTTCTTAAACTCTGGCCCCTGGTTCTGATCTTCCCCAACATCGGGAACATGTTACCTGTATCTAGCTTGTCCAAGCCCTTAATAATTCTATATGTTTCTATATGATTCCATCTCTTCCTTCTAAATTCCAGTCAATATATGGCCAGTCGATCCAATCTTTCATCATATGACTGTCCCGCTATGCCGGGATTAACCTCGTGAACCTTCACTGCACTCCCTCAATAGCAAGAATGTACGTCCTCAAATTAGTAGACCAAAACTGCACACAATACTACAGGTGTGGTCTCACCAGGGCCCTGTCCAAATGCATAATGAACTATTTGTTCCTCTACTCAACTTCTCCGGTAATTGAAAATTAGAAACATAGAACATAGGTACAGGAATAAGCCATTCGGCCCTTCGAGCCTGCACCGCCATTCAATATGGTCATGGCTGATCATCCCACTCAGTATCCTGTACCTGCCTTCTCTCCATACCACCTTTAGCCACAAGGGCCACATCTAACGCCCTCTTAAATATAGTCAATGAACAGGCCTCAACTACCTTCTATGGCAGATAATTCCACAGATTCACCGCTCTCTGTGTACATTTTGTTTCGCATCTCGGTCTTAAAGAACTTCCCCCTTATCCTTAAACTGTGACCCCTTGTTCTGGACGTTATCAACATCGGAAATAATCTTCCTGCATCTAGCCTGTCCAACCGCTTAAGAATTTTGTAAGTTTCTATAAGATCCCCCATCAATCTTCTAAATTCTAGCGAGTACAAGCCGAGTCTATCCAGTCTTTCTTCATAAGAAAGTCTTGCCATTCCAGGAATAAGTCTGATGAATCTTCTCTGTACTCCCTCTATGGCAATAATGTATTACCACAGATTAGGAGACCAAAACTGTACGCAAAACTCCAGGTGTAGTCTCACCAAGACCCTGTACAACTGCAGTAGAACCGCTCTGTTCTTATCCTCAAATCCTATTGCTATGAATGCTAATACACCATTCGCTTTCTTCACTGCCTGCTGCAACTGCATGCATACTTTCAATGGCTGTTCTACCATGACACCCAGGTCTCGTTGCATCTCCCTTTTTCCTAATCTGCCACCATGCAGATAACAGTCTACTTTCCTGCTTTGCCATCAAAGTGGATGACCTCACATTTATCCACATTATACTGCATCTGCCATGCATTTGCACTCAACCGACCTATCAAAGTTACCTTGCAGCCTCTTAGCATCCTCTTCACAGATAACACTGCACCCCAGCTTCGTGTCATCCGCAAACTTGGAGATGTTGCATTCAATTCCCTCATCCGGATCATTAATATATATAGTAAATGGCTGGGGTCCGAGCACGGGGCCTTGCGGTATCCCACTAGTCAATGCCTGCCATTCAGAAAATTACCAGTTTGCTCCCACTCTTTGCTTCCTGTCTGCAAGCCATTTCTCTATCCACATTAATACTGAACCCGCAATACCGTGTGCTTTAAGTTTGTATACCAATCTCGTATGTGGGACCTTGTCGAAAGCCTTCTGAAAGTCCAGATATAACACATTGACTGTTTCTCCCTTATGCTATCTACTAGTTACATACTCGAAAAATTATATGGGATTCGTCAGACATGATCCACCCTTCATAAATCCATGCTGACTTTGTCCAATGATTTCACCACTTTCCAAATGTGCTGCTATCCCATCTTTAATAACTGACTGTAGCTGTTTCCCCAGTACCGATGGTCTGTAGTTCCCCGTTACACTCTCCCTCCCTTTTTAAAAAGTGGGGTTACATTAGCTACCCTCCAGTCCTCAGGAACTACTCTAGAATCTAAAGAGTTTTGAAAAATTATCACTAATGTATCCACTATTTCTGCGGCTACTTCCTTAAGTACACTGGGATGCAAGTTATCTGGCCCTGGGGATTTATCGACCTTTAATCCATTCAATTTACCTAACACCACTTCCCGGCTAACCTGGATTGCACTCAGTTTCTCCATCTCATTTGACCACCGGTCCCCTGCTATTTCCGGCAGATTATTGATATCTTCCTTAGTGAAGACAAAACCAAAGTAGTTATTCAATTGGTCTGCCATGTCCTTGGGATGGCACTACTGGCCACATCTACCCATCTCCACATCTTTATGCTTTCCGCAGAACCTGTACCCTCCTGAACATCCTGGTTGACTCTTCCCTTCCCAGCCAAACCACACCCTCCCCTGCTACTTTCCGCTGCAACCGCAGGAGATGCAACACCTTTATCCCCTCCCTCTATTCCATCCCATGACTTAAACGGACTTTCCGCGAGAGGCAGATGTTCACTTGCACCTCCTCCAACCTTATCTACTGTATTTACTGGTCCACGTGTCAACGTCTCTACATCGGCGAGACCAACCACAGGCTAGGCGGTCGTTTCGCTGAATATCTCCACTCAGTCCGTCTTAACTTCCTCATCTCCCGGTGGCTCTGCACTTCAACTCCCCTCCCATTCCCAAACGTTTCTGTCCTGGGCCTCCTCCATTGTCGGAGTGAGGACTAGCAAATATTGGAGGAACAGCCCCTCACATTTCGCTTGGGTATTTTACACCCTAGAGGTATGAAGATTGACGTATCTTACTTCAGATAGCCGTTGCCTTCTCGCTCCATACCCTCCCCTGTCCAGTTATTTCACTAGTTTTACTGTCTCCGACGATATTCTATCTTTGTACCGCCCCTCCCCTGCCATTAGTCTGAAGAAGGGTCTCGACCCATTATTTCTGTCCAACCCATGCACTAGCTCCAGAGGTTCTGCTAGACCCGCGAAATTACTGCAGCAGTTTGTGTCCACCATACAGCTAATAATCTCCCTTCCCGGTCTTACCACCAAAGTGGATAACCTCACATTTACCCACATAATACTGCAACTGCCATGCATCTGCCCACTCACCCAACCTGTCAAAATCACCCAGCGTCCTCATGGCATCCTCTTCACAGTTCACACATGCACCCAGTTTTGTGTCATCTGCAAATGTTACTTTTATTTCCTCCATCTAAATCATTAATGTATATTATAAATATATGCTATCCCAGCTCCCAACTACTCACTGCCTAACATTCTGAAAGGTACCTACTCTTTGATTTATTTCTCTCTACCAATTTTCTATCCAAGTCAATACCCTACCCCCAATACCATGTGCTGTGATTTTGCCAACTTGTCTCCTGTGGGACCTTATCAAAGGCGTATATGTCCAGGTACATTATATACACTGGCTCTCACTTGTCTATTTTACTTGCTACGTCCTCAAAAAATTCTATAAGATTTGTCAAGCATGATTTTCCCTTCGCAAATGCATGCCGACTTGGACCGATACTGTTTATGCTTTCCAAATGCCCCGTTATTACATTTTTGATAATCGCCTCCAGCATCTCCCCCACCACTGATGTCAGGCTAACTGCTCAGTGATTCCCTGCTTTCTCTCTCCCTCCTTTCTTGAAAAGTGGAATAACATTAGCTCTCCTCCTACCCACAGGAACTGATGCAGAGTCTTTAAAACATTGGAAAATGAACATCAATTCTATATGATAACGGTCATTCGACACCGTTTTACATCCCTGAAAACATTTAAACGGTGTCCAACCGGACTTGATTAACCCACATCAAATGTTAGAAGTTATCCCCCTCTTATAACATCAATTAATATAAACTGATTCACAGCCGCGGTCGCTGCCGAGACGCCAAATTTCACACTTTTGCACTCACATATCCGTCATTTTCGATCAACATTTACAAGTTCTGCTCATCCTTCGCCATTGCACGTGCTCCCGCACAGAGAACTCGGTGCATTTCACGGTATATTTATCATTATGTTCCATAGGCTGCTTTTCTCTCGGTTGCACTTACAACGTTATTAAACAGACGCATCTGAAGAGAACATGCTGACAACATCTTGGGCTGTCTGGCTCGTGAGTTCGCGTTGAGGCCAGATATTGAAGTACTCAATCCATCGTAACGGGTTAAGGATAATTTGGGGCGCTGTCTAATAAGGAAGGCAATTTAGCGGCATGTGTTTGACTCCGATATCACTTATGCTACATGCACTGGCGAATATGAGATAGCTTTTAAAAACTGTATGCTGCAGGTAAGCGGAGAACATGTCGGCATGGAAGGCCGCTGGTGGATATTAAACATAATTTATATCAGTACGATACTGATTGGAATATCTGCGGGGGACAAGTGGCGCTGGAGACGCTGTTAATTGTTTTTCTCTTGTCAGACATCAAGCAGCCAGGCGCAGTTGAGCAAGGGGAGGATACATCCACTCACTGAGCGACATCAGTGCAGGTCACTTGGTTCTCCGTAGATAGACCGGTTGAGGCCTGAGACCAGAGTTTGCGTGAGCACAGAACAGTTAGCGCAACCTGTCGATGCCGCCTGGCCACCATTAGAAACATAGAAACATAGAAAATAGGTGCAGGAGGAGGCCATTCGGACCTTCGTGCCAGCACTGAAATTCATTGTGATCATGGCTGATCGGCCCCAATCAATAACCCGTGCCTGCCTTCTCCCCATATCCCTTGATTCCACTCGCCCATAGAGCTCTATACAATACAATACAATACAATTCAATTTATTGTCATTTGGACCCCTTGAGGTCCAAACGAAATGTCGTTTCTGCAGCCATACATTACAAAACAAAAAAGACCCGAGACACAACACAGTTTACACAAACATCCATCACATCGTTGTGATGGAAGGCAAAACAAAACGTATCTCTCCACTGCACTTTCCCCCCCGATGTCAGAGTCAGAGTCAAAGTCAAAGCCCCCGGCTGGCGATGGCGATTGTCCTGCGGCCATTAAAGCCACGCCGGGTGATGCAAGGTCGCGTACCGGGTCTTGGTGTTAGAGCTCCCGGCGTGCGCTCGCAAGGTCCCGCGGCCATTCCAAGCCGCGCGGCACGATGGTGTAAGGCCCCGCTCAGGTGCTCTTCAACCCCGCAACTCGGGCGGGTGAAGTCGCCGTTGCGGAAGCCCCGAAAAGCGTCACCCAGCAGGGACCCGCGGGCTCCCGGTGCCGCCGTCCGCCAAACCCGCAGTTGCAGCCTCCGAAACTACGGAGGTCGGGTCACAGCAGCGCTCCACCACAGCTCCACCCGCTCCGGACTCGGCCAGCCCCGTGACGGTGAGTAGTCGGCAGCTCCGCAGCTGGAACCCCAGGTCGTTCGTGTTGGAGGCCGCTCCACGTTGCAGCCCCAACGACAACGGAGACCCGACAAAGAAAAGGTCGGGTCCCCCGTGCAGGGGAATGATTTTAAAGTTACCCCCTCCCCCCCCCACCCCCCACACACATACCCCAACAAAACAAATAACAAAATCTACATAAAAACGAGACAACAAATTATAAAACACAGACGGACTGCAGATGCCGCTGCTGACGAGAGCCGCGCCGCCCACCGAATCTTACTCTCTCTTAAATCCATCTAGTGATTTGGCCTCCACTGCCCTCTGTGGCAAGGAATTCCACAAATTCACAACTCTCTGGGTGAAAAGGTTTTTCTCACCTCAGTCTTAAATGACCTCTTCTTAATTCTAAGACTGTGACCCCTGGTTCTGGACTCGCCCAACATTTAGTCTGTGGGCCGAGCATCAAACATGTGTCTAGAAATCCATTTTCGTGACCCACAGCTCTGAACAACATTAAATTTGCACAGATTTAGATGACATATAATTGAGAAGGATGTCATAACTGGTCAGTGCCAAAAGTTGCACATTAATTAATTAAACTAATTAGAACATGAGATCGGGAAGTAAGCGCCATCTAGTGTCCAATGCCCATATTACACCATGGGCAGCCTATTTCCCTGCTGCAGTCCATTTAAACTATATATTATTATACCTATATATATATAATTATACCTACTGATAAATATGACTGTAATTACATATAATTAATTGTGATTATATTATATAAAAGTAATATGATGAATATAATTGTTAGTGTGTTTTTTGGATGAAACTGCTATAGAGGTCCTGCTCCTGAACCAAGCCTGAAAAATGTGTGAGGGCAGTTCTTGTGGGTTCCTCTCTTTCCTGAACCCCACTGACTGCCAGTGTGCAGAGTGGGGGGTCGCGGCCATAGTGGGACTGGGGCAGTGCCAGGCTAGGGGACAGACCTGGAAGGCATCTTCGATTCGCTTTAATAGGAACATGAATGAGACTGCCACAGAGATCCCAGGTTTTATGGGCTCATGCACCTGCCTAATTAAAGGGTCAGGACAGACCCTCTGGGTTTCCCCGTTTGCTGAACCCCACTGACTGCCATAGTGGGAAGAATGGGGGGTCACAGCCATAGTGGGACTGGAGCAGTGCCAGGCTTGGTGACAGACCTGTAATAGACCTGTCTTATTTCGGATTTAAATGTCACACCCTGAACAAGAATCGAATGCTCTGGTTTTTAGGGACAAACGAGAGAGCAGGCTATTCTAGCCTGAATATTGAGTAATGTGGAAGAGTTGGTTAGCAGTCTTGTTGTGCGTGTCCCTTGGGAAAGACTGACCATAATATGGTTGAGTTCTTCATTAGGATGGAGAGTGCCATTGTTAATACAGAAACAACGGTTCTGAACTTAAAGAAAGGTAACTTTGAGTGTATGTGACGTGACTGGCAATTAATTCTTAAAGGGTTGACGGTGGATATGAAATGGAAGGCATTTAAAGACTGCTTGGATGAACTCCAACAATTGTCCATCCCAGTATGGCAAAATAATAAATCAGGGAGGGTAATGCATCCGTGGATAACAAGGGAAATCAAATCAGGGATAGTATCAAAGCAAAAGATGAAGCGTGCAAATTAGCCAGAAAAGGCAGCCTACCGGAGGACTGGGAGATATTCAGAGACCAGCAGAGGAGGACAAAGGGCTTAATTAGGAAAGGGAAATTTGACTATGAAAGAAAACTGTCAGGGAACATAAAAACTGACTGCGAAAGTTTTTATAGATATGTGAAGAGAAATATATTAGTTAAAACAAATGTAGGTCCCTTGCAGTCAGAAACAGATGAATTGATCATGGGGGAAAACGAAATGGCGGACCAATTGAATAACAACTCTGGTCCCGTCTTCACTAAGGAAGTCATAAATAATTTCCCGGAATAGCAGGGGACTGCAAGTTAATGGAGATGGAGGAACTGAGTGAAATCCAGGTTAGCCGGGAAGTGGTGTTAGGTAAATTGAATGGTTTAAACGTCGATAACTCCCCTCGGCCAGATAGGCTGCATCCCAGAATACTTAAGGAAGTAGCCTCATAAATAGTGGATGCATTAGTGATAATTTTTCAAAACTCATTAGATTCTGGAGTAGTTCCTGAGGATTGGAGGGTAGCTAATGTAACCCCACGTTTTAAAAAGAGAGGGAGAGGGAAAACGGGGAATTACAGACCAGTTAATCTAACATCGGTAGTGAGGAAACTGCTAGAGTCAGTTATTAAAATGTGATAGCAGCACGTTTGGAAAGTGGTGAAATTATTGGACAAAGTCAGCATGGATTTACGAAAGGTAAATCATGTCGGACGAATCTTATAGAATTTTTCGAGGACGTAACTAGTAGAGTGGATAGGGGATAACCAGTGCACAAGGTCCCACATAAGAGATTAGTATACAAACCTAAAGCACATGGTATTGGGGGTTCAGTATAGATATGGATAGAGAACTGTCTGGCAAACAGGAAGCAAAGAGTAGGAGTAAACGGATCATTTTCAGAATTGCAGGCAGTGACTAGTGGGGTACCGAAAGGCTCAGTGCTGGGGCCCCAGCTATTTACAATCTATATTCATGATTTGGACGAGGGAATTGAATGCAACATCTCAAAGTTTGCGGATGTCACTAAGCTGGAGGCAGTATTAGCTGTGAGGGGGTTGCTAGGAGGCTGCAAGGTAACTTGTATAGACTGGATGAGTGGGAACATGCATGGAAGATGCAGTATAATGTGGATAAATGTGAGGTTATCCACTTTGGTGGCAAAAAGAGGATGGCAGACTATTATCTAAAGGGTGGCCGATTAGGAAAAGGGGAGATGCAACGAGACCTGGGTGTCTTGGTACACCAGTGATTGAAAGTAGGCATGCAGGTGCAGCAGGTGGTGAAGAAATCGAATGGTGTGTTAGCATTCATAGCAAATGGATTTGTGTATAGGAGCAGGGAGGTTCTACTGCAGTTTTACAGGGTCTTGGTGAGACCACACCTGGAGTATTGCGTACAGTTTTTGTCTCCTAATCCGAGGAAGGACATTATTGCCATAGAGGGAGTGCATAGAAGGTTCACCAGACTAATCCCTGGGATGTCAGAACTTTCATATGAAGAAAGACTGGATAGACTCGACTTGTACTCGCTAGAATTTAGGAGATTGAGGGGGGATCTTATAGAAACTTACACAATTATTAAGGGGTTGGACTGGCTAGATGCAGGAAGATTGGTCCCGATGTTGGGGAAGTCCAGGATAAGTGGTCACAGTTTAAGGGTTGAGGGGAAATCCTTTAGGACCGAGATGAGAAAAACATTTTTCACACAGAGAGTGGTGAATCTCAGGAACTCTCTGCCACAAAAGGTAGTTGAGACCAGTTCATTGGCTATATTTAAGAGGGAGTTAGATGTGGCCCTTGTGGCTAAAGGGATCGGGGGGTATGGGGATAGGGCAGGTACAGGATACTGAGTTGGATGATCAGCCATGATCATATTGAATGGCGGTGCAGGCTGAAAGGGCCGAATACCCTACTCCTGCACTTATTTTCTATGTTTCTATGTTTACTCGATAAGTACACATTTTAAGCTATAATTACCCTATATTTATGTTAGAGACCCCCTTTGCAGGTGGTGCCTTTGCAAATGAGGACTATTACCTTTAACCTAAAATAACCCTAAAATGTTGCATTGTTTGAGTGTCTGTAGATTGTGTGTGTGTGTCTGTGTATACATGTCAAACGTGTATCTGTGGGTGTGTGGATGTAAGTGTGTGTATGTGTGGATGGATGGATGTGTGGATGTATGTGTTAATGTATGTGTGTGCATGGATCTGTACATGTATGTCAGCGTGGCGATGGATGTGTGTGGGTGTGCGGTGTATGTGTGCATGTATGTGTATGAGTGTGTGCATGCATGCAAGTGTGTGTGCGGATGGATGTGTGTGTGGATGTGTGTATGTATGTATGTGTGGATGGGTGGGTGGACTGTTGCACTGACATTCACCAGCACGCCATTATCAAAATTAATGCACTCATTGTTTAAATAATTTGACCAAATAACAGTGAAACGATCGAAATTAAAATACAACTTTATATAATCATTTATTTCCACAATTCATTTTTTACATTACATCTGATCTTCATCTGAATATTCTTCATCAGATTCCAAGTATTTTGGTATGTTTCGATAAGTCCATTGATATGTTAGTTCAAGTTCAATTGGAGGGTCAGGCAGAGGCTAGAAAAAAACATCTCATAATCATTAAGTCTGCATGAACTTCAATGCATAACATTTCAACCACTTCTTCATGTTAATGAGAATAACACTGTTACCACCATAGATAAATTAGTTCAAGTTCAAGTTCACATAGACAAATTCATTCTACATCAACATCAGCCATTTCTGACAATTTCTCACTCAAATGGCAGCCTATAAAGTGCAATGAATATTCGACCGTTTTTCTCCCGTGGTCGGGGTTGGAAACGGCCGCTACGGACGGCGTTACAGACAGCCTCCCTCCGCCCGCGGAGATTATCCAAACACACTTCGCGGCTCCGCGTTCGCGAATCAGCCGCTTCTTAATTGATACCGCGGATTCACTATATTAAGTACAAATGCCCCGCGATCGGAGCACTTTTACTCGGTAAGAGATCGCAGGCAGCTCCGAGAATAGATGTTAAAGAATTATTTCACGACAACAAGCTGGCATTAGTGAACATGTTTAATTTACCTACTAATGGATACACATAATTTCGGCCCTCAACTTCATGAAAGAATGAATGAGTGAATGAAGGAGTGAGTGAATGAGTGAATGAATGAGTGAATGAATGGGTGAATGAGTGAATGAGTGCGTGAATGTGAGTGAATTAATGATAGATAGATAAACTTTATTAATCCCCTTATTCAGGAGAAATTCTGATGTCCTTGCAGCACACTAATAAAAATACAACACAGCATTCATAAAGAAATTCAACACCAAAACATCCCCCCACAGTGATTCCCACTGTGGGGGAAGGCACAAAGTCCAGTCCCCATCCTCTTGTCCACCCATAGTCGGGCCTATTGAGGCCTCCACAGTCGCCGCCACGGCGCCCGATGTTCTCGCCGGGTGATGGTACTCCGGCGTCGGGAGAACCCCCAGCGGCTTGGGGTGCCAGGAACAGCCGCCTTCCCACCGGAGCCTGCGGCTTCCAAGCCAACAGACCGCGCCGGACGGAGCTCCGCACACTGGTGATCTCGGCGAGATGCAAGTTCAACGTCGCAGCTGGCAGCTCCGCAGAACCGCGGCTCCACGATGTTTTCCTCGGCGGTACCAAGCATACTGGAGTTCCAGCGCGGCGACCCAG
This sequence comes from Amblyraja radiata, assembly GCF_010909765.2. Lineage (NCBI taxonomy): Eukaryota > Metazoa > Chordata > Chondrichthyes > Rajiformes > Rajidae > Amblyraja > Amblyraja radiata. Next base: position 3,743,209 of record NC_046004.1, on the reverse strand, counting down.
GAAAGGCATCGCCCGCTCCGCAATAGCGCTCCAGCGCTGCACTGCCGCCAAAGCCGATGTTCTGCGCCGCCACCAAAGCCGATGTTCTGGCCAGGTCCCCTCAGGGAAACGTCGCTCCAGGACCCGCTGGTAGGCCGCAAGGACAGGTCGAAGACGCTGCTCGGAGGAAGGCAACCCCTCCGACCAGGTAGGGACTTAGAAAAGCAGTTTCCCCCTTCCCCCCCACCACCCCCCACACACAAAAGATTTAGACCCCCTGACTGTACACTTAACAAACTAAAAATAATAAAAAAGAAGGGGAAAAAACGGACAGCTGCAGGACAGGCAGCCGTTCAGGACAGCGCCTCCTCCGGTTCACAAATGAGTGAATGAATGAGTGAATGAGTGAGTGAATGAATGAGTGAATGAGTGAGTGAATGGATGTGTGAATGAATGCGTGAATGAGTGAGTGAATGAGTGAATGAATGAGTGAGTGAATGAATGCATAAGTATACGAATTAATGAGTGAATGTACAGCCTCCCAACTCTCATTATAAAGGGTGCAAATAAATTATTTAGTCCATACAGATTAATTTTCCTAAATTCAGACTTTAGATCTTACCTTTCCGATCGTTGATTCACAAAGTTTCACTGGTTTCACTACTTTGTATTGCAGCACCTCAGCAGGGACCTTGGTGTTAAGACTTTATTCTTCTTCTATCCACTTAGCTGCACATTCTTCAGACTTCTTAATGCTTTTCTCATTAAAATCAATTACCCTGCTGCATGTTTCCACGACATGTATTCCACAGAACAAGAAATAACCTTGATCGGAATCTCCAGTAAAACAGACATCAGTGAAGTCATCTTAGCCATGTTTTGTGTTCCCTCCCAATCTAGCCTGAAACAAAACGCGTGATTGGCCAACTGGCATATAACTTAATGATAAACGTGTTTTGATTGGACTAAAAATAACCGACAATTTTCCGGGTTTTCTCCAATTTAATAAAAATGTGTAAGTTTTGTTCTTGACGAGTTTCAGGGGTGATTTATATAATATTTTTGCACAATATGTGAAAAATTCATATATGTCTGTGAGTTAGGTCACAGTAGAATAAAGCTCCTCGGCCCACAGCCTAATGCTGGGCTGCGTGTTGCTCTTCCCGTTGCTCCGGGAACCTTGCGTCTCTGGGCCGCTGTGGGGAGGGGGGGCTGCTCACGGTGAGTCGGGTCCCGGGTGGCGGGTCCTCTCACTCCTTATCTTTGGTCCGGTGGAAGCCCGTGAATCCGGGAATTGTTCCTTCCCACTTCAAAATGTGTGATTCCCATTCACTGGAGGGTTGGGCGGGGATCACTGGCGAAGGTGGGTCACTGGCGGGGGGGGGGGGGGGGGGGGGGGGGGGCGTCAGTGGAGAAGAGGGACCGTCACTTCTGGGATGGGGTGCGTCACTGGCGGGGGAGGGGTGACACACGCGATTGAACGGTCACTGCCGGGAGAACCGTGACTGCTCATGGAGAAGCCATGGTGAATGTCATCATGAACAGAATGCCGAGGCCTGGGCATAATCGCGGAGTAAACTTTCAACTGTTGTAGATAAACATCTGAATCATGTGTCAGCTCAGGTCCTTCTACTGAACGAATAGCAATTGGGATTCGATGACTTCGCTCTCGCTGTTCAAAAACCACTTGACTGAGAGATCTTCTCACAGCCCATTGTACGGCCGGTAAATGTGAGCATGATGGTCGGTGCCGGAAAGTTATATGGACGGGAAAGGAATGGAGGGTTATGGTCTGAGCGCAGGTATATGGGACTAGGGGAGAATGCGTGTTCGGCACGGACTAGAAGGGTCGAGATGGCCTGTTTCCGTGCTGTAAATTGTTATATGGTTATATGGTTATATGGTGTTGGTAGAGGCGAGCTCGGAAATCACCCCTGTCTAAATACTTAACCGGAAACAGGCCATCGCATGGGATGGGGCACGTTCTGGGGTGGTACGGACTGCAACGCGGAATCTAGAGCGGTGTTACGGGGATGGGGGGACAGAGTGAGGAAATGGGGTGGATGAAGAGGGGCAGAAGAAGGGTGGATGGGCCGGAGAGGGCGCTCGGCGGAGGGTTGCAACGTGGAAATGAAGGGCGGATTGTGGATCCGGGCGATAAGGCGCATGGCGAAGGGAGTCGTGAAGTAGAGCCCCTTGGAGGGGTACGTTGGAGCATTAGGGCGGAACATCCTGGGCGCGTGAGTGGCGTCATGAAATTCCCCATTCGAAGTAGCGGAGTCAGGCATTGGACCGCCGGGTGAAGTGGGCAGGGGAACTCCGAGCGTCGGACAAGGGGCGATGTGCGGATGGAGGGTGTGTGGGAAATCATGAAAAAGGAGCGGGTTGAAGGGTGGACCGAGAGGAAAGGGGCCAGGTGGAGGGAGGCATGCGGCTGGCGGTGCAGGTGCAGACTGTGCCAGTTAGAGCGGTAGAGAAGGGGCCTCTGTAACCGCTGCAAGACCTGGATAAAAGGTTGAACCTGAGAGAGGAGGTGTGGAGAGTGGTAATAATAAGGGAATGGTGTATCGGATGCAATGGATGGCGTATGGACCAGGGGGTTTCTATTATGCCTGGGGTGGGGGCTTGGAGAGCGAGAGCAGAATTGCCGGACACATAGGAGACACGCTTCAATAGGGAATAGGAGTGAACAAAGAATGCCGAGATGACCAGTCAGGGGCACGTCACCCCATAGATACTTAATGCAGGTAATGCATATCAGAAAAAAAGTGTCATTCACGTACAATAGGGAGCAGCGGAACTGTCGGCGACTAACAATTAATTCACGGGAATTTTTAACGCTTTTTGGAGAACAATGTATCACTATTTCGGTCGGTCGGATGCGGGATGAACTGAGAAGGGGATACGTTGTAAAATCATACAACTAACTGGACGCAAACCTTGCATTGGACAGGCAGTATGGAATCGCTTGAGAGTCCTCGGGTAGAAATCAACGGTGACTATATTGTGGCCATTGGTAACTATATTACACACCGCGCTGATCTTTACTTTACTAAATAATGGAGTCGGTCATTGAATACAGCGATAATCCTTGTCGGTGATACACAGGCGTCGGGTAGACGTAGAGAATCACAGATTGTGTCGCTGTCCGTAACTGTGCACGATACCAACAACATTAACTGACAATAACTCATTGATGATCAACCAGATTTGCTTGAAAATGAGCCCCTACTTGAAACTAATCTTTTTTTATTATTATGATTTTTATGATTATTATTATGATTTTTATGATTATTATTATGATGATGATGATGATTATTATTATTATTATTATTATTATTATTATTATTATTATTATTATTATTATTATTATTATTATTATTATTGTTGTTGTTGTTATTGTTATTGTTATTGTTATTATTATTATTATTATTATTATTATTATTATTATTATTATTATTATTATTATTATTATTATTATTGTTATTATTATTATTATTATTATTATTGTTATATTCTTTATTTCGAACAGAATAAGAGAATAAAAAGAAAGTGTGAAACAACATACAAAAACCAAAAAAAAATATAACGCAAGTTTCAATGTGTCGGAACACCATCTTAACATTCTATATTGGAAATGAATGAATCGAAATGACTCAGACTGTAGGTACACAAAATTGCTGGGGAAACTCAGCGGGTGCAGCAGCAGCTATGGAGCGAAGGAAATAGGCGACGTTTCGGGCCGAAACCCTTCTTCAGACTCAGACTGTAACCTCGATTAGATTTAATATCAGATTAGCGTGCACTTAGTTGACCGAGGTCGTGTTCAGATAAGATGCGGAACTAATCTGCTTTGTCAGAATAGAAGAATGTTATTGGACCATTTAACCTTTCGATATACAGTACCTCAACATTTCAACAAGCGGAGTAACGGGGAAGCTGATCGCAATCTTCAGTTGCACTCTAAATTTGATCTGAGTCACTCCGTAAATAAAGGTGTTTGCGCAGCAACTCAGAAGCTGAACGGCATACTCAAATCGCTTTGCATGATGAAGCCGGATAGACGTGTCCAGGTCTGCGTAGAGACATCGCATGAGAATGAAGACCAGCGTGGTTGTCGCTCAGCAGAGAAGGAAACGGGCAGACACGGTGAAGAGGAGAATGATGGATTGTCGCCGGGTCTCCATCTCAGGATCTAGCTGCTTGCTGTCATGTATCTGTCCCTTAAGCGCTCGGCGGAGTCTGCTCGCCGCCAGGATCTGACTGGCAGTCAATGAATTTAGGGTCAAAATGAGGAAGAAATGAAGCAGCGGGTACAACAGAATGTCCACCCAATAAAGACCCTAGACCTCTTCTGACAAAGGAAAAGCGGGTTTAGCGTCACACTTCCAATAACTGTAATAATTATGTGATGCCCTCGTGCACAGGAAATAAAACGGTATGTACTTTAAACAGAACGTAACGCAGATTGTGCCAATAATTAATCCCGTAATTTTTGGGTGCAGTATTTTTGCTTAAACTTAGCCCAGCAAATGACCACAAACCGATCGAAGGTAAAAGCGACCGTAAGCCACACAGAACAATCTAAAACCACCTTGCAGAAGGTATAGTGGACAAGACAGAACGGAGCTTTTCTAAGAACCACGATCAGGTTGTATAAAAAAGGTTGATGAATAAGCCAGTAAATATCGTATGCCTTCATCATTTGGTACATCAGGACTTCGATGATCACAACTATTAGATCCGCCACAGACATTGACACGAGATAGCAGGTGATGCATTTCGAGAGACCACCCTTTCCTCGGCTGCGAATGATGATTGCAAACAAATCAAATTGAGAGAAAGAAAATAAAAGAGACACCGTGATAAATTGCAACAGACAATCGAAGCGGGTTTGAAAAACAAAAATCCGCATAAACGCCTCGTGGACATCCATATCCTCGATGCTTCCGCACAACCAGAATGGGAATATATATTTTCTCATTTGCATAGCACCGATTAAGTGGTTAATGCCGGAAATATGAAGCAACGTCACCAGCGAACTGAGAGGCTGTTGACAATGAATGGACCGTCAACAACAAATTAATAGTGAGGAAAGTAAAATAAGTTTATTTCACCAATCTGAAATCGTCAATTCCCCGTAAATAATATTTTGCAAGAAGTACTTACCAGAGATCCCAATGGCTGCAACGAGAGTGTAGAATATCATGAAAAACCCCGCCATCATATACTGCTGTTGGAGATTTCCTTCCTGTCCAGCTCTGCTGGAGTCACCCGATATCGATATCAGCAAACTATTCAAAATGATTCTAATGGTTTATAAAAAAAGTCAGACATCAGAAATTAAATGCAAACCAACGCAATAAATGATCTCTGCTGAACACCATCCAATTCAACAGTTGCATAGATAAGTGATTCCCTTTATGAAAACGTGGTTGAGCTTTCGGTGCGCCCATACTGTTCAGTCCGAAGTGTCGTTCAAACCCCGAGATCACCCTAATTTATAGAATGTGGCTGCCTGATCTTGAAAATATCTTGCGAGATATCAGTTCCAGCCTGCACCTCCACTGCGCCTCAAAATCCAACGGAGAAACAAAGTTATTTCCAGAGTATCCCAAACTAGATAGTAATCATGAGATCATCGCTCTGATTTTGCTGCGATAGAGCGCTACTCGTTAATTAGTAGTACTCGTGGGGGCGGTCCAATACGTCAATCATTTATTAATCGACTCGAGTACTGTTTATCGCATTCTAACTTGGATTTGCTAATCAAGTTCAGCCGTCGCCGGGAGGAACGCTGAATAACTGGCTAAAAGCCCGCGACGATCCCTCGCGGTCACGATACCGTGCCGACCAATGACGAGGTTTTTGACTGATCCACTACACCACTAAGTACCGCTACAGCCCCCTCCCCCCCCCCACCCCGACTCACACATACACGATCCCTTCCTCCCCAGAAGCAGAGAAAGGGAAACGAGCGAGACTCCGAATCAAGCGGCCAAACCGAGTGGAGAGAGGGAGACCTGGCATAACAGGTGGAACAGGTGCAACAGGTGAAACAGGCACAAAAGGTGCAACCGGCGAATGCCGGACGGCCAGCGGAGGACCTCGACGCCGGGGTTGGGCCACCACCACCGGGCTGTCGACATTCAGATAGGCGGGCTTGAGGTGGGCCACCGAAACCATCTCCTCACGACCCCCGACATCGAAAACAAGTCGTGACACCGGGCCGCAACAACCGAAAAGGCCCCTCATAAGGCCGCTGCTGCGGAGTCCGGTGCGAGTCCCTGAGGGCGACTATCAAAAGACAGTCCTTGAGTGCAGGCGGAACGTAATCAGGAACAACACCGTGGCGAGAGGTCGGAACCGGAGATAGTCCACTCACTTTGTCCAGAAGGTGCGCCAGCACAGAAAAACTGGGCACCTGCGGCTCACCAAGAAACTTCCGCGGGGAGACGGACACCAGTTCCGCAGAAGAAATGTTTAAATCCGCCAAAGTAGCCGTGCGGATCCCCAGCAACACCCATGCCAACTGGTCCACCAAATCCGGGACCGGGAGCCGCGCTTTCAACCGGACTTCAGATGCAGGTGGAAGCGCTCCACCAAACCGTTGGCCTGAGGATGGTACGCATTCGTATGATGCTTCTGCGCGGCGTACAGCTGAGCCATGGCCGACCAAAGGGTAGAGGTGAACTAAGCACCACTGTTGGTAGTGATGTCAGCAGGAACACCTAAACGTGCTACCTAGTGTGCCGCGAGGGCCCGAGCACGTCGCGGCGGAGAGCTCAGGAAGCGGAACGGCCTCGGGCCACCTCGTGAAACGGTCCACAATCGTGAGCAGGTGTGTAGCACCCTTGGGACATCGCTAGAGGGCCCACCAGGTCGACATGAATGAGCTCGAAACGGTGTTGATGGAAAACAAAATCCTGGAGCTGTGCACGTACATGCCGCTGGATCTTGGACGTCTGGCTTGGAATGCAGGCTCGGGCCCAGGCCCCAAGCTGCTTGCGGAGGCCATGCTAGACATTGGTTACTGGTCTTAATGACCACAGACCTGTCACACTGACCTCTGTAGTCATGAAGACCCTTGAAAGACGTGCTGGCCAAGGTAAAAACTATCACTAATCATCTGCTGGACCCACCGCAGATTGCATACTGGGTCAATAGATCTGTGGATGACGCAGTCAACATGTGCCTGCACTGCATCCTCCAGCATCTGGAACGCCATGGGACCTATGCGAGGATTTTGTTCATTGATTTTAGCTCTGCATTCAAGCCAGAGCTGCTACACTCCAAACTATCCAAGTTGACTGTGCCTGAACCCCTCTGTCGGTGGATCACCAGCTGATAAACAGGAAGCAACATATGAGACTGGGTAGCAACCATCCCTCCATTGACAAACTGTACACGGGAAGGGCAAGGAAGCTAGCGGATAAGATCATCTCTGAACCCTCTCATTCTGGCTCCAAACTCGTTGAATCATTTCCCTCTGGAAGGCGACTCCGGCCTGTCAAAACTGCCACAGCCAGACATAAAAATTGTTTTTTCCTCACAAGTAGTAGCTCGACTCAATAAGCTATTGTATGTAGCCTCCTTTTGCTCTGGTACTTTATTTAATTTACATGTTTATTCTATAATGCTTTATTATAAATGTTTAATGTTTTATGTGTCATTATTAATTGTCACCGTGTGTCATGTTGTCACTTGCGAGCGGAGCACCGAGGCAAATTCGTTGTGTGTGAACATACTTGGCCAATAAACTTAATCAAACTTATTCAAACTTCAAGATGGAAGCAAAAGTGAGAAAGCTGAAATTGGAAAGGCAATATGGAAACGGCAAATTGTAACGCAAATTTGTTTCTGATTTAGGTAGTTTCGTTGCACCATTATAATTAATTTAATGGAAACAGCTACCCTTTATATCGTACCCGGACGTGGCGGCGAATGATGAGATGCCAAAGCGAAGAACTGGAAGACAATAACCGAACGTAAACGACGCCGAAAAGCCAAACAACCGAAAGCATACGACGCTGAATAATCAAATAACCGAAAGGGCGGAACGCCGAAAAGCCAAATAACCGAACGGATGCAACGTCGAAAAGCAAAATAATCGGAAGGGCGTATTGCTTAAAAGCCATATAACCGAATGGCACATCGGCGAAAAGCCAGCTAACCGAAAGTGCTGTACGCCGAACAGCCCAATAACCGGTTCACTTCGCCTTAAAGCCAACTAACCGAATAGACCCGTCGCGGAAAAGCCAAATAACGGACATGACATCGCCGGCGGGCGAGTCTTGTCAGCGAGTCGTCCAGACCCCATCGTCCATCATATCACTTGCCGGGGGGAGGCGGGAGGCCGGGTTCAGTTTTTATTTTCCTTCGCCGCATTTGGACTTTCCTGAATATGAATAAAACCCCGTGAGATTGGAAATTTCGTTTGATTTAACAAATTAATAATCCAAGTTGGTTCTATAGATATTTACAACAACTGTAACAATTATATTTTGACTACCACAATACATACACTACCGTGCGTCTTGAAGGCCAGTGGACCTTTGGGTGTGAATCGAGAAACAAGACGAAAAATAATAAATGTAAATTAATATCTGAGCTCCCTAAGCCGGTTGAGTGATATGAGTATGCGTGAATCGGCGTTAATTAGTGTTAGCGTGCACGCCCAAGAGACGGGAATCACCCGGTGTGGGTGACGGGAGTGAATCTCCCCGTGTGTGGGTCGGGGTCCGGGGGTCGGGGGTGGGGGGAGAATCACCTTGGTGTGTGGCCGATGGCGGGGCATCGCGGTCAGTGACTCTGGGTGGGCGGTGGGACCAGACTGTCCCCAACTCTGCTGCAGCTATTGGGGACGTTGCCGTGTTTTCGTCCCCGTGTGTCCGGGGACAGGCATCATCTCTGGATAGAAGGAATGTGTGACGTTTCGGGTAGAGACCCTTCTTCAAACAATCACAAGTATTGTCACCGACGAGAGTCATGTTCAGTCTGAAGGGTCTCGACCCGAAACGTCACCAATTCCTTATCTCCAGAGATGCTGCATGTCCCGCTGAGTTAATCCAGCAATTTGCGACGACATTCGGTGTAAACCATCATACGCAGTTCCTCCCTACACCGTTCTAGTCAATCTTGTTTGCACTCTCTCCTTTGCTTTCGCGCTGTACAGAGCAATGTCCAATATACCAGCCTTGAGTTCAACACAACCTCATTGCCTTTGTACCCGGCACCGTCAGTCACAAACCCGTGCAAATTGTTGGCATTCTTGATACGGCATATTGATTTTACAATTTCCCCAATCACTCTGAGTGCATTTCCTATTGGAAAGCAGAAGAAAGCTGATGCTGTCTGTTATATCAGACGAAAGCTGGGTCTGGGTGGGAAATTTAAATGTGTTTAATTTCGCCCAGTGCATTTGATAAAGGTTTCCTCTACAACTGACCCGCTTTTCCAACACTAAGGAAATCGCCGAGCGCATAACGAGCTGGGTTCGGCTGGAGGTCCACGGAAGTTGGAAGAATTTTGCTTACTGGGAATAAAGACCAGAGGCAGCGCAGCGCGCACACTTCCCGTCTCTTGGGCGTGCACGCTGACACTAACTCACGCCGATTCACACTTACTCATATCACATATCATATCGACTCAGGGAGTAGGATATTATTTAAAAAAAAGTAATATATGTTTTGTCTGGTTTCTAGATTTACACATAAATGACCACTGGCCTCCAAGATGCACGGTAGTGTATGTATGGTGGTAGTCAAAATATAATTGGTACAGTTGGTGTAAGTATCTATGGAACCAATGTAGATTATTTTGTTCAATCAACCGAAAGTTCCAATCACACGAGGTTTTACGTTATATCAGGAAAGTTACAAAGCGCTGAAGGAAAATTAAAAATGACCCCCACCCTCGGGCCAGTGCTGTGATGGACGCGGGAGTCAGGACCAATCGCTGACAAGTTCCGCCCCCCGGCGACGTCATGTCCGTTATTTGGCTTTTCGTCGTTGCGTGCGGTTAGTCAACATTTCAGCGACGTGCCCTTTCATAGAAACATAGAAACATAGAAATTAGGTGCAGGAGTAGGCCATTCGGCCCTTCGAGCCTGCACCGCCATTCAATATGATCATGGCTGATCATCCAACTCAGTATCCTCTCTCCATACCCTCTGATCCCCTTAGCCACAAGGGCCACATCTAACTCCCTCTTAAATATAGCCAATGAACTGGCCTCGACTACCCTCTGTGGCAGAGAGTTCCAGAGATTCACCACTCTCTGCGTGAAAAAAGTTCTTCTCATCTCGGTTTTAAAGGATTTCCCCCTTATCCTTAAGCTGTGACCCCTTGTCCTGGACTTCCCCAACATCGGGAGCAATCTTCCTGCATCTAGCCTGTCCAACCCCTTAAGAATTTTGTAAGTTTCTATAAGATCCCCTCTCAATCTCCTAAATTCTAGAGAGTATAAACCAAGTCTATCCAGTCTTTCTTCATAAGACAGTCCTGACATCCCAAGAATCAGTCTGGTTTTTTGGCTTTTCGGTGTCCCGCCCTTTCGGTTAGATGGTTTTCGGAATCGTACGCTTTCGGTTATTTGGCATTTCGGCGTCGTTTCTGTTTGGTTAATTGGCTGTTCGGTGTCATTTCCCTTCGGTTATTTGGCTTCCACTTCTTCGCTTCGGCATATCGTACTTCGACACCGCGTCCGCACATGGTGAAAATGCCTTTCTCTGCGGTCTCCTCCCTTTCCTCTAAATTTCCAATTGAATCGAACTTTCCTCGCATGACATTTCAGCCGCAATGGGAGCCGGTCTGCTGCAAGTACATTGTGATAATTGCGCGCTGAAATTATTGCTTGCCATTTTTCCTCTTTTCTCCCTCAAAAGGATAACTTCGCATGTGGTCAGTTGATAGTAAATCCGCCCTGTGTTTGCTAAATTATGTATGGCAGGCGCCCCACAGCTCCCTTCCATTCTCTGCGGGACTCATAATTGAAGTATTTCTTGTTGCTGGAAAATATATCATTTTCATGCTGTTGAAGCTGCAGTATAACAAAGGTTACGATAGCTTTCCAGCACAAGGTTAAGGTAGCTGTGCAGCACAATGCGGAAGCTGCAGTCTGACAAAGGGTAAAATAGCTGTACACCACAACAACCTTTAAGCATTGATAGACGCAAATTAATTTTCCTGATAGGTATTCATTGACGTTCCCCAATGTTTTGGGATGGGTATTCCTTGACGTACACTACAAGGTTCTTGATATTGAAAATTAAATAAGTAATTAAGTAAATTGTAGGTTTACTTATATTAGTATAATTGCATTTATATATTATTGCTGTGAGAACGTATTGTTATTGAAAAAAAAAATCTCGCAATTACTAGCGTCAAAAATCGGTATAAAAAGTTGACCGTTTTGATTGGAATTTCAGAGTAGTACATTAACTGGGAATTTGCTCCTCTCATTGTGCACAAGTAAATAAAGCGTGTCTGGAAAATGAATGCAGATTGTCAGAGTCCAGTTGCTTGACGGCGACAGTTCTTTGGAGATTCCACGAGATGGTTAACCTTCGGCTTCATTATGCGAGAGAACTAAATTGTGTCCCGAATCCGCGGCAGCTCATATTTGAGGAACAGTACAACACATATTTCTTTATATGTAGAATAGTTGAAGTACGCCATCACGTTAGTCGCTGAGAGATATATCTGGGGTAATTGGGGCGCCAGAAAAGGTAATAGCAATTGCAGCGGGCAATGTGGACCCCCCCCCTCACCCCATCCCCCCCCCCCATCAATGGTGAGTCGAAGGTTCAAGTATTCGACTAGATACCAGTGGGATGGGCCCCACGAAGAATATAGGAAACTATGTTCTTCGTGGGTCCCAGCCCACTGGTACCTGGTCCAATACTTGAACATTCAACCGATGTGGGTAAGATAGAACATGTTATGTTTGAGTGTGAATTAATGTGATTGTAACTAATATGTCGCAGACTCCCTAAGAGGATGCTCACTGATATGAAAATACATTGTGGAGTTTACAATCTCGAGAGAAATTATAATATTGTAGTATTCATTAGTTATGATTAATAGGTAGTGTTTAATGCTCTTTATTTGGGCACCGAGACTGTGTAGTATCTGAACGCAGCATTGAAGGGTTTGCACTTTAACTAAAAACCGAACATGTCATAAACCATATAACCATATAACCATATAACAATTACAGCACGGAAACAGGCCATCTCGGCCCTACAAGTCCGTGCCGAACAACTTTTTTCCCCTTAGTCCCACCTGCCTGCACTCATACCATAACCCTCCATTCCCTTCTCATCCATATGCCTATCCAATTTATTTTTAAATGATACCAACGAACCTGCCGCCACCACTTCCACTGGAAGCTCATTCCACACCGCTACCACTCTCTGAGTAAAGAAGTTCCCCCTCATGTTACCCCTAAACTTCTGTCCCTTAATTCTGAAGTCATGTCCTCTTGTTTGAATCTTCCATATTCTCAAAGGGAAAAGCTTGATCACATCAACTCTGTCTATCCCTCTCATCATTTTAAAGACCTCTATCAAGTCCCCCCTTTAACCTTCTGCGCTCCAGAGAATAAAGACCTAACTTATTCAACCTATCTCTGTAACTTAGTTGTTGAAACCCAGGCAACATTCTAGTAAATCTCCTCTGTACTCTCTCTATTTTGTTGACATCCTTCCTATAATTGGGCGACCAAAATTGTACAAACTAACTAACAAATTGTACAAAATAACTTACAAAACACAACGAAAACTATGGAATTCAACTAACAACTTTTACACAGAACACAGTGAACACGCCGCTGTGTGGGATGAGTAGGATTATCAAATGCTTCCATGTCATGCAGGGATTTTCACAGTTCTTTGTTGGTTCTTGTTCGTTGTGACCTTGGGTTTGTAACTATGTTCAACTGACTTATTTTCAGACATATAACAGTTTTTTGAGTGAACTGACCCAATAAGTTCCCAAATAAATCAACCAAATTTTATTTATATAGCACTTTAAAACCAACTGGCGTTGAACCAAAGTGCTGTTCACCCATAGAAATAAAAAGAAAAATACAACACACTATAGAATTTAACATGAAACGTCCCCCCACGGCAGAATAAACGTGTTATACTGTGCGGGACGGCAGTAAAAGTCCAATCCTCTGTGTTCACCCGTGGACCTTTTTGAGGACTCCTTGGTCGCCGCAGAGGAGGCACGGTGTTTCAGGCCCTCTCGCCGGATGATGGAGCTCTGGTTTCGGAAAGAAGAGTTCCATCGGCTTGCAGTTCCGAATCGGCCGCTTCCTACCGGAGACCTCGGCTCCCGATGGCCACAGGCCGAGCTGCGTGGAGATTCACACTGGCGACCTCGGCGGATGATCTCAGCCCTCCGCGATGTAAAGTCAACGCCGCCAGCAGCTGGAAGGTCCGCAACCACAGCTCCGCGATATTGAAGTCGGCGGAATCAGCACTCCGGAGCTTACCGCACCGCAATCATTGGTATGGCATCGCCCGCTCCGCGCTGGTACTTCAGAGCTGCACCGCCGCCGAAGCAGAAGATCTGGCCGGTCTCCGGCAGGAAACGCCGCTTCAGTCCAGTTGGAAGGCCGCGAGGAGAGAGCGAAGATGCGCCTCGGAGGAAAGACGCATCTCCGACCAGGTAGGGACTGAGAAAAACAACCCCCCCCCACACACACACATAAAAGACTAGAAGATACCTTAAGCAAAACAAGAAGAAAAAAAGGATGAAAAGACAAATGAAGGCAGGGCAGCCATACACGACAGCGCCCCCCTCCCCTCCCCCGACAGCTGCCCCAATATCTATCTGCCCCATCTATCCCTCTGGCTGAACATGAAATATGGTCACCCCTTCAAAAGCGTGCATCAAACTGTTTTAAAATCCAAGTCGTAAAAAAAATCAGAATTAGTAATTTGAGGTTTGTAAATTGTGGGAATTTTGGAATGTATCACTTTAAACATGTTGAACATTTACTTAATTGATTATTTCCTGCATTTCTTGTCTTCGAATTGTTAAAGTCTAAATGATTGCACAAAGTTTGTATGATTGTGTTCTAGTCTTGGTCACTTTGTAATATGTTAAGGGCAAGGCATTCAATGGTTTAAAGTATGAATTTCCTTGAGTTGTTAAATTACAGCAAGAGATGCTGTCTCTACGGAATTTATACACGCTCCCTGTGACCACGTGGGTTTTCTCTGGGTGCTCCGATTACCTTCCCCATCGCGGACATGCAGGTTTGTACGTGAATTGGCCTTTGTAAATCGTTCCCAGTGCGTCGTATAGAACAGGTGTAAGGTACCTAGATTCAATAAAAAGCAAGACATTTGTATAATTTTGCTTTGCTTGAGAGGAAGAGTAAATTGATTTGAGAGAGACTTGATTCCGCACAGGCTATGCGGAATCGCGGTGTTAGAAACATAATTGTCTCTGTCCAGGTATGACATGCCCTAATTTCAGAAGGAAATTGTACTCGGGGATTTAGGATTGGTATCTTAAGTGAGTGGAACGTAATCTCAAAATATATTTTACTAACAATAATGTTTCATTTTCGGAAGTTTAAAGTGTTTTACGCAAGATTTGTCATGCTGATTTCAATTTTGGTCTTTCTTAGCAAAACATGTTTCGATTTAATTATACTTTCTTTGCAGATGTATTTAATGACGCTGGAGAAGATACCAAGTGTCAAGCGTGATCAGCAAACGATACTAAGGGACCCTTTTTGCTAACGTTGCTTGGCGGAGGCTGCAGGTCAAAAACTAAATGATACAGAAAGCAGTGATGATTGTTCTGATTGGAGTTTCGGAGCAGTAACTGGAACTGTACAGTTCTCATTGCGCAAAATTAAATAAATTGTGTCTGGAAAATGAATGTAGGTTGTCAGAGTCCAGTTGATCGTTGACGACAATACCTTGACTAATTTCACTAAATCGGTCAATTATCGAAGATTTCTGTGCCCGAAACAGAATCCCTGCTTTGTTCAACTGTCATTTGCCTTCAACCCCAGAAATACACAATTATTCCTCGTCTCCACTTCGAGTAATTGAGTCATAGAGTCATAGAGTAATGCAGTGTGGAAACAGGCTCTTCGTCCCAACTCGCTCACAATGCCAACAGTGTCCGAGCTACCCTAGTACCACATGTCTACGCTTGGCCCATAAGACTCCAAACTTGTCCTATCCATGTACCTTTCCAGTTGTTTCTTGAACGATGGGATAGTCCCAGCCTCAACCACCTCTTCTGGCAGCTTGTTCCATACATCCCGGTTTCCTATTAAATATTTTCCCCTTCACTTTGAATCTATGTCCTCAAGTCCTCGATTTCCCTACTCTGGGTATATCTCGATCTATTCCTCTGATGATTTAGTCTACTTCTAAAAGATCTCCACTCATCCTCCTTCGCTAATAAATCTTCATGTAATCTGGGCTTCTGAAATGACGACAGATGGCGCAATGGGCTAAGTGTTCGGCTGGCAACCGGAAGGTAGCTGGTTCGAATCCCGCTTGGAGTGCATACTGTCGTTGTGTCCTTGGGCAAGACAATTCACCCACCTTTGCCTGTGTGTGAATGTGTGTGAATGTGTGTGAGTGATTGGTGGTGGTCGGAGGGGCCGTAGGCGCAGATTGGCAGC
This sequence comes from Amblyraja radiata, assembly GCF_010909765.2. Taxonomy (NCBI): domain Eukaryota; kingdom Metazoa; phylum Chordata; class Chondrichthyes; order Rajiformes; family Rajidae; genus Amblyraja; species Amblyraja radiata. Next base: position 3,727,567 of record NC_046004.1, on the reverse strand, counting down.
CACGCTTCCGTCAGTCTGCCGCAGGGCAGCTGTGGCTACAGAAGTAGCTTACCACCACCGAGTGTGACTGAGGAGTGAATGAGTAATGCGATGTAAAGCGCCATGAGTATTAGAAAGGCGCTATATAAATCCCATCCATTATTATTATTATTTACTGTTCCCACTCTGAGAATACTCCTGTGACTATTTATTCTGGATATAAGACTGTGCATGTTCTCGATATATTCCTCTCATGATCTTATACACCTCTATAAGATCACCCATCCTCCTGGCCTCAATGGAATAGAAACCCAAGCTACTCATCCTCCCCCTATAGCGCAAACCCTCTAGTCCTGGCAACACCCTAGTAAATCATTTCTGAACCATTTCATTCTTGACAGTGCCATTCTTATAACACAGTGCACTGAACTGAAGAGGATATTCTAAGTGCGATCTCACCAACGTCTTATACAACTGCAACATGACCTCCCAACCTCTATATTAAATTCTCTGAACTGATGAAGGCTTAATCGCCAAATCCTTTTTGATCACCTCATCTGCATGCGACTCGACCTTCGCGGAACAATACACGTACTCCTTAATCTCTCTGCTCTACAGCACTGCCCCGAGGCCTACCATTTACTGTGCAGGTCCTGCCCTTGTTCGACGTCCTAACATGCAACACCTCACACTTCTGAGTAATAAATTCCATCAACCATTCCTCCGCCGACCTGGCCAATCGATCCAAATGCAACTTCAGTCGATCTCAACCATCTGCATAACCTTTGTATCATCAGCAAACTTGCTCAGCATGCCCTGCATGTTCTCATCGAAATCATTGATATTGGTGGCAAACAGTAGCGTGCGTAGCAACGAACCCTGTGGCACACCACCAGACGCAGGCTTCCTTTCTGAGACGTATCCTTTCACCATCACACTCTGCTTACTTCCCTGGAACAATTTACTATCGATTCAGATTTCTCTCCATGGATCCCATAAGATCTAACCTTCCAGAACAGCCTACCATGCGGCACATTGCCGAACACCTTACTAACGGCCAGATACACAACATCTGCAGCTCTGCCTTCATCACCTTTTTGCTCACGTCTTCAAAAAAATCAATCAGATTATTGAGACACGACTTCCAAAGTACAAAACGATGCTGACTATCCTTAATCAGCCTTTGCCCATCCAAATGCATGTACATCCTATCCCTCGGAATACTCTCCAATAACTTACCAACTACAGATGTTAAGCTCACCGGTCTATAGTTCCCAGCATTATCCCTTCAGCCCTTCGTGAATGGAGGCACAGCAAGAGGCTGTATTATTTACGGACGATTCATAAATCTCAACCAGCGCTCCCGCAATTTCCTCTCTGGTTTCCCGCAATGTCCGCGGATATATCTGATTAGGCTCGGGAAACTGGTCTACCTTCAAACACGGCAGTACCTTCAGTACTTCCTCGACTTTAATCCTGCCTCATCTCATGACACTACCAGTGACTGCTCTAATTTCCTCCGTCCGACTGTCTTTCTCCTCGGTAAATGCAGAGGAGAAATACCCATTGGCAACCTTACCCATTTCCTGTGGCTCCACACAGAGGTGACCGCTTAAATTCCGAAGATGTCCCACTGTGTTTCTAGTTATCCTTTTCCACCTTATGTACGAACAAAATCTTTTGGGATTGTATTTTATACTACCCGCCTGAGCTATCTCTTGGCCCCTTTTTGCCCCTGTTCACATTTATTAGTTTGCTCCTTAATTCCCGATATTCCCCCAGGTATGCACTTGATCCGAGCTGCCTAAACCTTGAGTCCTTCTTGTTTTTAACTTGCGTATCAATTTCTCTCGTCAGCCAAGCTTCTTTGCGTTTGCGTGCTTAGCCTTTCACTCTAACGGGAACGTGCACATCAGGAGCTCTCTTCAGTACACATTTAAAAACGTCCCACTTTGCCGACGTTCCTTTTCCCTGAAATAATCAGCTCCAGTCAACTTGAGCGAGACCGTCTCTCATACCCTCAAAGTTGGCCTTTCCCCAGTTCAGCATTTTAACACGTGGACCCTCTACGTCTCGATCCATAACAATCTTAAACCTAATCGAAGTGTGGTCACTTGTCCCCAAAGGCTCCTCTCCACACACTGCATCAACCTGCCAATTTCTCACTAATAGATCCAGTGTTGCCCTCTCACGTGTGGGGGCCTCTACATACTGTTAAAGGAAACTCTCCTGAACACGTTTGAGTAATTGTCTAAACACTTCACGCTATGATATTTCCCAATCTATATTGGGAAAGTTGTAAATCCCTACTGCAATCTCCGGGCACAGGCGCGGCGCCCGAAAGCCAAATAACCGAACGGGCGCGACGCGAAAAGGCCAAATATGTAACGCCGAAAATCCAAATAACGGCCATGACGGCTCCGCGGACGGGATTTGGCCGAAACCTTGTCAGCGATTGCTGAAGAACCCGCGTCCGTCAGATCGATTGCAGAGGGTGACGGGAAGGCTGGGGAAGATGTTTAATTTTCTTGCAGCGCTTTTGGATTTAAATAAACGAGAAAAGGGAAGATTCAAACAAGAGGACATGACTTCAGTATTAAGGGACAGAAGTTTAGGGGTAACATGAGGGGGAACTTCTTTACTCAGAGAGTGGTAGCGGTGTGGAATGAGATTCCAGTGGAAGTGGTGGAGGCAGGTTCGTTGGTATCATTTAAAAATAAATTGGATAGGCATATGGATGAGAAGGGAATTGAGGGTTATGGTATGAGTGCAGGCAGGTGGGACTAAGGGAAAACAGTTGTTCGGCACGGACTTGTAGGGCCGAGATGGCCTGTTTCCGTGCTGTAATTGTTATATGGTTATATGGTTATTTATCAGAGGATCTATAATTTCATATCAAGTTTTTCAAAATAAAAAGAATAAGAATGAACAGACGCAGTTAGAAGAACAAATTAGACAATTGTGTCTAGATAACACTAAAGAGCCATATATAGATATACATAATAAAATAACAATATTGAAACTTAAATTAAATAAAATATTATCAGCAAAAGTTATAAGATTATTACAAATTACAAAACAGGAACATTTTGAATTCGGCGATAAACCGCATAAACATTTAACACGTCAATTGGAAAAAGCGGGAAAACGATCATACGATTTTAAAGATTAAATCAGATAAAGGTGAATTGTTATCACTACCTAATGATATTAATAAAAGGTTTGCTCAATGTTATCAAAACTTATATACATCTAAAACGTCAGAAGACAGTACTGAAGTTACAGAGTTCTTGGATAAATGTAATCTCTTCGAAACTTAACCTGATTGAACAAGAGGAATTAGGAGCACAAATCTCAATTAAGGAAATAGAAGAAACAATAAACTCATTAACATATAACATATAACATATAACAATTTACAGCACGGAAACAGGCCACCTCGACCCTTCTACTCCGTGCCGAACACGTATTCTCCCCTAGTTCCATATACCTGCGCTCAGACCATAACCCTCCATTCCTTTCCCGTCCATATAACTATCCAATTTATTTTTAAATGATAAAAACGAACCTGCCTCCACCACCTTCACTGGAAGCTCATTCCACACAGCCACCACTCTCTGAGTAAATAAGTTCCCCCTCATGTTAACCCTAAACTTCTGTCCCTTAATTCTCAAGGCATGTCCCCTTGTTTGAAACTTCCCTACTCTCAGTGGGAAAAGCTTATCCACGTCAACTCTGTCTATCCCTCTCATCATTTTAAAGACCTCTATCAAGTCCCCCCTTAACCTTCTGCGCTCCAAAGAATAAAGCCCTAACTTGTTCAACCTTTCTCTGGAACTTAGTTGCTGAAACCCAGGCAACATTCTAGTAAATCGCATCTGTACTCGCTCTATTTTGTTGACATCCTTACTATAATTAGGCGACCAAAATTGTACCCCATACTCCAGAATTGGCCTCACCAATGCCTTGTACAATTTTAACATTAGATCCCAACTTCTATACTCAATGCTCTGATTTATAAAGTCCAGCACACCAAAAGCTTTCTTTACCACCCTATCTACATGAGATTCCACTTTCAGGGAACTGTGCACAGTTATTCCCAGATCCCTCTGTTCACCTGCATTCTTCAATTCCCTACCATTTACCATGTACGTCCTATTTTGATTTGTCCTGCCAAGATGTAGCACCTCACACTTATCAGCATTAAAGTCCATCTGCCATCTTTCAGTCCACTCTTCCAACTGGCATAAATATCTCTGTATACTATGAAAACCTTCTTCATTATCCACAACCCCACCTATCTTAGTATCATCTGCATACTTACTAATCCAATTTACCACACCATCATCCAGATCATTGATGTACATGACAAACAACAGTGGACCCAACACAGATCCCTGTGTCACCCCACTTGTCACTGGCCTCCAACCTGACAAACAACCATCCACCATTACTCTCTGGCATCTCCCATTCAGCCGCTGTTGAATCCATCTTGCTACTCCACCATTAATACCCAACCATTGAACCTTCTTAACCAACCTTCCATGAGGAACCTTGTCATAATACATAATTAATTTTATAATTACACCATGTTTACATAAAATGTACACATATGTTTTTAAAGAACAAACATTACCAGAAACATTAGCGGTATCAACGATTACACTTATACCTAAAAAGATAAAGATATAGAAGAACCTGGTTCATATAGAGCCATTGCGCTTTTAAATACAGATCAAAAATACTAGCGAAAACATTAAGTAAATAGCTTAGTAAATTAAAAAATGCGGATCAAACGGGGTTTATACCCAAGAGATATTCATGCAATAATCTGAGACGTCTGTTTAATATAATGCATTCATATAAAACTGAAGAACAAGACTTATCAATGATTTCATTGGACGCAGAAAAAGCATTCGATCAAATGGAATTGGACTACATTGTTAAAGTATTGCAAACATTTCAAATGGGAGAGAATTTTATCTAATGGATAAAACTATCATATGACAGGCGCACTGCTAGAATATTAACTAGCAGCATATTTTCCCAGACATTTCAGTTATCGAGGGGCAATAGACAGGGATGTTCACTGTCACCGCTGCTATTTGCTCTTGTAATAGAACCATTAGCTGCAAAGATTAGAACACATCCGAATATGCATGGTTATAATACAAAATACTCAAAAATTAAATATCTTTATAAGCAGATGATGAACATCACAAAATCTCAAATCAGTATACCAAATATATTAAACCAAATAGAGGAATTTGGATCCTTTTCAGGATATAGAATAAATTGGAATAAAAGTGAAATTATGACGATAACACCCCAAGACTTAACACACCTGTTAAAATTCCCTTTTAAATTTGCCACAGAAAAAATTAAATTTATGGGAAATGAAATTACTAGAAAATATAATGCTTTATTTAATGCAAACTACATGCCCCTACTTAATAAATTAAACGCCCTGATTACATTTTAGAAAACCCTTCCGTTGTCTTTAATAGGCCGAATAAATGCTATATGAATTATCTTTCTACCACGAATTGTATATCTATTCCAATCAATACCAATATAACTACCGATTTTTAAAAACTGGATTCAGATGTCACAAACTTTATGTGGGCCTATAAATCCCATAGAATTCACAGACAACATCTGTGCAAACCTAAATAATTTGGTGGATTAACGCTCCCTAATTTATTATTGGGCAGTAAATGTCAAAAATGTGATGCACCTGTTAGACAACTCTGCCCAGCAGGTGGATCGGATATTAATGGAGAGAAGGATTGCTCCCCTTTTAGTGGCGGAGCGATCCTTCTCTCACCAATTTGTGGCGGCGCGGCTCTGGCTGCAGCGGCTCTCCGGCAGTCCTGTTTGTTTTGTGTTTTCTGGGTTGTTTATTTTCGTTTTGGTTAGTCTAGTTTTGGTTTTTAGTTTCTGTTTGGGGGGGGGGGGGTTGAAACCGGGCTTGCTGTCTCTCCCTGCGGGGGAATGCGACTTTTATGTCGTATTCCCCTTCTCTGCCTCCGTCTGCGCTGAGGCCTAATGGCGGAGCTGGCGACCTCGAGGCTCAGGAGGCAGAGCCCGCCAGGACTCGCACTGAGCTCGCTCCCGTGAGGACGGCCCGGCTCGGGGCTGGAACAGGGCTTCCGTGAGGGGCTGTGACGCTACCGTGAGGACGGCCGGCCCGAGGAAGGAACGGTGCTCCCGTCGGAGTGGCCGAGCTCGGGGAGGTACGGCGTTCCCAGCCCGAGGGAGGAGCGGTGCCCGGTCGGGGCGGCCCAGCCCGAGGGAGGAGCGGTGCCCGGTCGGGGCGGCCCAGCCCGAGGGAGGAGCGGTGCCCGGTCGGGGCGGCCCAGCCCGAGTGAGGAGCGGTGCCCGGTCGGGGCGGCCCAGCCCGAGGGAGGAGCGGTGCCCGGTCGGGGCGGCCCAGCCCGAGGGAGAAGCGGCGCCCGGTCGGGGCGGCCCAGCCCGAGGGAGGAGCGGTGCCCGGTCGGGGCGGCCCAGCCCGAGGGAGGAGCGGTGCCCGGTCGGGGCGGCCCAGCCCGAGGGAGGAGCGGCGCCCTGTCGGGGCGGTCCAGCCCGAGGGAGGAGCGGTGCCCGGTCGCGGCGGCCCAGCCCGAGGGAGGAGCGGTGCCCGGTCGGGGCGGCCCAGCCCGAGGGAGGAGCGGTGCCCGGTCGGGGCGGCCCAGCCCGAGGGAGGAGCGGTGCCCGGTCGGGGCGGCCCAGCCCGAGGGAGGAGCGGTGCCCGGTCGGGGCGGCCCAGCCCGAGGGAGGAGCGGTGCCCGGTCGGGGCGGCCCAGCCCGAGGGAGGAGCGGTGCCCGGTCGGGGCGGCCCAGCCCGAGGGAGGAGCGGTGCCCGGTCGGGGCGGCCCAGCCCGAGGGAGGAGCGGCGCCCAGTCGGGGCGGCCCAGCCCGAGGCTGAGACGGTAACGGCACTCACGTGAGGGCGATCCGGCTCGGGGCTGGAACGATGCTCCGGTGGCCTGCACGGTGTTCTGGCGGCGGTGGCCTGAGTCCGGGTTTCGGCCGCGGGCCAGCGGCTGCGTCAGCAGGACTGGTGAGCGGCAGCTTCGACCACCCCGGGCCGCGGTGTTTGAGCCGCGGGACAGGTTTTAACATCGCCCGGGGGATATCGCCTCAGCGCAGAAGGAGAAGAGGAGGGAAGAGACTGGAGACCTAAGACTTTTGCCTCCATCACAGTGAGGAGATGTTGGGTGGACTCACTGTGGTGGATGTTAATATGTGTTTATTGTTGTTTTTTATTGTATTGTATTGTATGTATGACTGCTTCAATTTCGTTCAGACTTCGGTCTGAATGACAATAAAAGGCTATCTATCTATCTATCTATCTATCTATCTATCTATCTATCTATCTATCTATCTATCTATAAAATTGAATAATACAATATACAATAAAAATCCAATTATTCATAGTACAATTAGCATATGGAAACAAATAAAATTAACCTTAAAATTAAGAAACCTCTCGCTTCTTTCTCCAATAGTTAATAATTCGTCGTTTAAACCATCTATTATTGATAAATCATTTACACACTGGGAAAGAATAGGAATTAATACGTTGGTGACATGTACGAACATTTTTTTAAATAATTCCAACAACTACAACTTAAATACAATTTGAGAAGTAATCAATATTTTAAATATTTTCAAATCCGTGACTATTTGAGAAATATATACAAGAATATCATAATTTGTCTCCAGACCTATTAGACGAATCAATGAATATAAAGTCGGAATCAATTCATTGAATATCATACTTGTATAATACCATCCTAAATATAGAAATACCATCATCCAATAGAATTAGAAGAGATTGGGAACAAGAACTGGATATACAAATTTCGAAAGAGAGGTGGGATAAACACTTGCTATATGTGCACAAATGCTCGATCAATGTAAGACATACTCTAATCCAATTGAAAACTTGACATAGACTATATTACTCAAAAACTAAAATAAGTAAACTTTTTCCAAATGTCTCCCCCATCTATATTACTAAAAGTCTGATCTTGACCGCCTTTGGCCCACTGTGCTGCGATTTCCGAAAGAACTCCGCCAGCAACGGCCGTCATTTTTGGCCACCTCGCTCAGTGCCTCCCTCCGCCTTCCGGGACCGGAGGATTTTTACCATCGATCAAAAATCAGAGAGATATTAATGGTTTTTTTTAAATCACCATTCTCTCTGCTGCCCCCGCTGGCGGCAGGGGGAGAGACTATAAATCCCGGAAGTGTAGTGCCTCACTCAGTCTCTGCCGGACCCAGGAAGCGAGAGGATCACGGCTCTCTGAGCTGCGAATAACACTGAACGCATGTTCACGCGCCTTTTTAAAAGGTTTGTGTTCACAAAATGAATTTTGGTTGTCAGGTGGCTGCAGCCCAATTGTTTGCCTCGGCTTTTTAAAAGGTTTGTGTTCAGTAAATAAATTGTGGTTGTCAGGTGGCTGCAGCCCAATTGTTTGCCTCGCCTTTTTAACAAGTTTGTGTTCACAAAATGAATTTTGGTTGTCAGGTGGCTGCAGCCCAATTGTGTGCCTCGCCTTTTTAACAAGTTTGTGTTCACAAAATGAATTTTGGTTGTCAGGTGGCTGCAGCCCAATTGTTTGCCTCGCCTTTTTAACAAGTTTGTGTTCACAAAATGAATTGTGGTTGTCAGGTGGCTGCAGCACAATTGTTTGCCTCGCCTTTTTAACACGTTTGTGTTCACAAAATGAATTTTGGTTGTCAGCTGGCTGCAGCGCAATTGTTTGCCTGGCCTTTTTTAACACGTTTGTGTTCACAACATGAATTTTGGTTGTCAGGTGGCTGCAGCCCTATTATTTGCCTCGCCTTTTTAACAAGTCTGTGTTCTCAAAATGAATTTTGGTATCAGGTGGCTGCAGCCCAATTGTTTGCCTCGCCTTTTTAAACAGTTTGTGTTCACAAAATGAATTTTGGTTGTCAGGTGGCTGCAGCCCAATTGTTTGCGTCGTTTTTTAACAAGTTTGTGTTCACAAAATGAATTTTGGTTGTCAGGTGGCTGCAGCCCAATTGTTTGCCTCGCCTTTTTAACAAGTTTGTTTTCACAAAATGAATTTTGGTCTACAGGTGGCTGCTGCCCAATTGTTTGCCTCGCCTTTTTTTTTTAAAGTTAGTGTTCACAAAATGAATTTTGGTTGTCGTGTGGCTGCACCCAAATCGTTTGCCTTGGCTTGGCTTTGAAACTCGTTGTAACAGTTGGCTGCCGGCCCAAGAATCCATATGGCCCACAGTGTCTATACTAGCCCTCTGGAAACCAGTACCTTCGGCCCGCAACACCCATACACCCATACCCAACAGAAAGCCCCGCCCCCTCCTCACTGGCGAGCAAAATTGGAATTGGTGGAGAGGTGGAATATTGCTTTGGTGACCAGCCCTCATGTGTGATGCTGGGACCCAATGGTTCCCACTTAGTCTAGTATGTGATAAATGTCTATCTCAAGAAGCAACTATTTCACACTCCTTTGATTTTTGTATAATTGCAGAATTAATTATATTTGTAAAAATGGAAGCCAGCTTAGAGCTGACTTCGTTCCAAAAGAGCTTTCTTAATTACGGCTTAATAACGGCAACAAAATTATACTTAAATTCTGGAAAAACGCTCCCACACCAACGATAAAGATGTGGATTTCAAATTTGTCCGAAATGTTACACCTGGAACACATGCGATCCCTCCAAGCAGGCAAAGCAGACAATTTCCAAAAGATTTTGTCTCCATTTATCGACTTATTACAAGTATAGGTTGCAACATAACTTTGAAAATAAATTGTATCAGTGCCTCTTGAGGGGGGTGTAAAGATACGAAGTAGGTATATCCCTTTTATCTTATTAAGGGGACATGACTTGAGAATTAAGGGACTGAAGTTTAGGGGTAACATGAGGGGGAACTTCTTTACTCAGAGAGTGGTAGCTGTGTGGAATGAGCTTCCAGTGAA